>NW_026611721.1:0-261986 GCF_023638135.1 Falco biarmicus
TAGAACAACTTTTGTGGTGTCCTTTTGATGCCTACCGGAGCAATGTAAAAACTACCAACAGAGCTCGTCCCTGGCACCTTCGCTAGTGGAGTTGTGCATGGGGTGTGTTTGGAACATTTTGTCACCGCCCGACTCCAAAATTCAGCGGTTCCCCATCTCAGCCCAGAAAGCAGGTAGAACAACTTTTGTGGTGTCTTTCAGATGCCTACCAAGGTAGTGTAAAAACTATCAAGAGAACGCTTGTCTGGCACATTCCCCGGTGGAGTTGTGCATGGGGTGTCTTTGGAACATTTTGTCACCGGCCGAGTCCAAAATTCAGCGGTTCCCCATCTCAGCCCAGAAAGCAGGTAGAACAACTTTTGTGGTGTCTTTCAGCTGCCTACCGGAGCAATGTAAAAACTACCAGGAGAACTCCTGTCTGGCACCTTCCCCGGTGGAGTTGTGCATGGGGTGTGTTCGGAACATTTTGTCACCAGCCGAGTCCAAAATTCAGCGGTTCCCCATCTCAGCCCAGAAAGCAGGTAGAACAACTTTTGTGGTGCCTTTCAGCTGCCTACCAAGGTAGTGTAAAAACTACCAAGAGAACTCCTGCCTGGCACCTTCCCGGTGGAGTTGTGCATGGGGTGTGTTTGGAACATTTTGTCACCGGCCGAGTCCAAAATTCAGCGTTTCCCCATCTCAGCCCCGAAAGCAGGTAGAACAACTTTTGTGGTGTCTTTCAGATGCCTACCGGAGCAATGTAAAAACTACCAAGAGAAATCCTGTCTGGCACCTTCCCCGGTGGAGTTGTGCATGGGGTGTGTTCGGAATATTTTGTCACCAGCCGAGTCCAAAAATTCAGCGGTTCCCCATCTCAGCCCAGAAAGCAGGTAGAACAACTTTTGTGGTGTCTTTCAAATGCCTACCAAGGTAGTGTAAAAACTACCAGGAGAACTCCTGTCTGGCACCTTCGCTAGTGGAGTTGTGCATGGGGTGTGTTTGGAACATTTTGTCACCGGCCGACTCCAAAATTCAGCGGTTCCCCATCTCAGCCCAGAAAGCAGGTAGAACAACTTTTGTGGTGCCTTTCAGCTGCCTACCAAGGTAGTGTAAAAACTACTAAGAGAACTCCTGTCTGGCACCTTCCCCGGTGGAGTTGTGCATGGGGTGTGTTTGGAACATTTTGTCACCAGCCGAGTCCAAAATTCAGCGGTTCCTCATCTCAGCCCAGAAAGCAGGTAGAACAACTTTTGTGGTGTCTTTCAGCTGCCTACCGGAGCAATGTAAAAACTACCAGGAGAACTCCTGTCTGGCACCTTCCCCGGTGGAGTTGTGCATGGGGTGTGTTTGGAACATTTTGTCACCAGCCGACACCAAAATTCAGCGGTTCCCCATCTCAGCCCAGAAAGCAGGTAGAACAACTTTTGTGGTGTCTTTCAGATGCCTACCGGAGCAATGTAAAAACTACCAAGAGAACTCCTGTCTGGCACCTTCCCCGGTGGAGTTGTGCATGGGGTGTCTTTGGAACATTTTGTCACCGGCCGAGTCCAAAATTCAGCGATTCCCCATCTCAGCCCCGAAAGCAGGTAGAACAACTTTTGTGGTGCCTTTCAGCTGCCTACCAAGGTAGTGTAAAATCTACCAAGAGAACTCCTGTCTGGCACCTTCCCCGGTGGAGTTGTGCATGGGGTGTGTTTGGAACATTTTGTCACCAGCCGAGTCCAAAATTCAGCGGTTCCTCATCTCAGCCCAGAAAGCAGGTAGAACAACTTTTGTGGTGTCTTTCAGCTGCCTACCGGAGCAATGTAAAAACTACCAGGAGAACTCCTGTCTGGCACCTTCCCCGGTGGAGTTGTGCATGGGGTGTGTTTGGAACATTTTGTCACCAGCCGACACCAAAATTCAGCGGTTCCCCATCTCAGCCCAGAAAGCAGGTAGAACAACTTTTGTGGTGTCTTTCAGATGCCTACCGGAGCAATGTAAAAACTACCAAGAGAACTCCTGTCTGGCACCTTCCCCGGTGGAGTTGTGCATGGGGTGTCTTTGGAACATTTTGTCACCGGCCGAGTCCAAAATTCAGCGATTCCCCATCTCAGCCCCGAAAGCAGGTAGAACAACTTTTGTGGTGCCTTTCAGCTGCCTACCAAGGTAGTGTAAAATCTACCAAGAGAACTCCTGTCTGGCACCTTCCCCGGTGGAGTTGTGCATGGGGTGTGTTTGGAACATTTTGTCACCGCCCGACTCCAAAATTCAGCGGTTCCCCATCTCAGCCCAGAAAGCAGGTAGAACAACTTTTGTGGTGCCTTTCAGCTGCCTACCGGAGCAATGTAAAAACTACCAGGAGAACTCCTGTCTGGCACCTTCCCCGGTGGAGTTGTGCAGGGGGTGTGTTTGGAACATTTTGTCACCGGCCGAGTCCAAAATTCAGCGATTCCCCATCTCAGCCCAGAAAGCAGGTAGAACAACTTTTGTGGTGCCTTTCAGATGCCTACCAAGGTAGTGTAAAAACTACCAAGAGAACTCCTGCCTGGCACCTTCCCCGGTGGAGTTGTGCATGGGGTGTCTTTGGAACATTTTGTCACCGGCCGACTCCAAAATTCAGCGGTTCCCCATCTCAGCCCAGAAAGCAGGTAGAACAACTTTTGTGGTGCCTTTCAGGTGCCTACCAAGGTAGTGTAAAAACTACCAGGAGAACTCCTGTCTGGCACCTTCGCTAGTGGAGTTGTGCATGGGGTGTGTTTGGAACATTTTGTCACCCGGCCGACTCCAAAATTCAGCGGTTCCCCATCTCAGCCCAGAAAGCAGGTAGAACTACTTTTGTGGTGCCTTTCAGCTGCCTACCAAGGTAGTGTAAAAACTACTAAGAGAACTCCTGTCTGGCACCTTCCCCGGTGGAGTTGTGCAGGGGGTGTGTTTGGAACATTTTGTCACCGGCCGAGTCCAAAATTCAGCGGTTCCTCATCTCAGCCCAGAAAGCAGGTAGAACAACTTTTGTGGTGTCTTTCAGCTGCCTACCGGAGCAATGTAAAAACTACCAAGAGAACTCCTGTCTGGCACCTTCCCCGGTGGAGTTGTGCAGGGGGTGTGTTTGGAACATTTTGTCACCAGCCGACTCCAAAATTCAGCGGTTCCCCATCTCAGCCCAGAAAGCAGGTAGAACAACTTTTGTGGTGCCTTTCAAATGCCTACCAAGGTAGTGTAAAAACTACAAAGAGAACTCCTGCCTGGCACCTTCCCCGGTGGAGTTGTGCATGGGGTGTCTTTGGAACATTTTGTCACCGGCCGACTCCAAAATTCAGCGGTTCCCCATCTCAGCCCAGAAAGCAGGTAGAACAACTTTTGTGGTGCCTTTCAGCTGCCTACCAAGGTAGTGTAAAAACTACTAAGAGAACTCCTGTCTGGCACCTTCCCCGGTGGAGTTGTGCATGGGGTGTGTTTGGAACATTTTGTCACCCGGCCGAGTCCAAAATTCAGCGTTTCCCCATCTCAGCCCAGAAAGCAGGTAGAACAACTTTTGTGGTGTCTTTCAGATGCCTACCGGAGCAATGTAAAAACTACCAGGAGAACTCCTGTCTGGCACCTTCCCCGGTGGAGTTGTGCATGGGATGTCTTTGGAACATTTTGTCACCGGCCGAGTCCAAAATTCAGCGATTCCCCATCTCAGCCCAGAAAGCAGGTAGAACAACTTTTGTGGTGCCTTTCAGATGCCTACCAAGGTAGTGTAAAAACTACCAAGAGAACTCCTGCCTGGCACCTTCCCCGGTGGAGTTGTGCATGGGGTGTGTTTGGAACATTTTGTCACCGGCCGACTCCAAAATTCAGCGGTTCCCCATCTCAGCCCAGAAAGCAGGTAGAACAACTTTTGTGGTGCCTTTCAGCTGCCTACCAAGGTAGTGTAAAAACTACCAGGAGAACTCCTGTCTGGCACCTTCCCCGGTGGAGTTGTGCAGGGGGTGTGTTTGGAACATTTTGTCACCGGCCGACTCCAAAATTCAGCGGTTCCCCATCTCAGCCCAGAAAGCAGGTAGAACAACTTTTGTGGTGTCTTTCAGATGCCTACCAGAGCAATGTAAAAACTACCAGGAGAACTCCTGTCTGGCACCTTCCCCGGTGGAGTTGTGCATGGGGTGTGTTCGGAACATTTTGTCACCAGCCGAGTCCAAAATTCAGCGGTTCCCCATCTCAGCCCAGAAAGCAGGTAGAACAACTTTTGTGGTGCCTTTCAGCTGCCTACCAAGGTAGTGTAAAAACTACCAAGAGAACTCCTGCCTGGCACCTTCCCCGGTGGAGTTGTGCAGGGGGTGTGTTTGGAACATTTTGTCACCGGCCGAGTCCAAAATTCAGCGGTTCCCCATCTCAGCCCAGAAAGCAGGTAGAACAACTTTTGTGGTGCCTTTCAGGTGCCTACCAAGGTAGTGTAAAAACTACCAGGAGAACTCCTGTCTGGCACCTTCGCTAGTGGAGTTGTGCATGGGGTGTCTTTGGAACATTTTGTCACTGGCCGAGTCCAAAATTCAGCGGTTCCCCATCTCAGCCCAGAAAGCAGGTAGAACAACTTTTGTGGTGTCTTTCAGATGCCTACCGGAGCAATGTAAAAACTACCAGGAGAACTCCTGTCTGGCACCTTCCCCGGTGTAGTTGTGCATGGGGTGTCTTTGGAACATTTTGTCACCAGCCGACTCCAAAATTCAGCGATTCCCCATCTCAGCCCAGAAAGCAGGTAGAACAACTTTTGTGGTGTCCTTTTGATGCCTACCGGAGCAATGTAAAAACTACCAACAGAGCTCGTCCCTGGCACCTTCGCTAGTGGAGTTGTGCATGGGGTGTGTTTGGAACATTTTGTCACCGCCCGACTCCAAAATTCAGCGGTTCCCCATCTCAGCCCAGAAAGCAGGTAGAACAACTTTTGTGGTGTCTTTCAGATGCCTACCAAGGTAGTGTAAAAACTATCAAGAGAACGCTTGTCTGGCACATTCCCCGGTGGAGTTGTGCAGGGGGTGTCTTTGGAACATTTTGTCACCGGCCGACTCCAAAATTCAGCGGTTCCCCATCTCAGCCCAGAAAGCAGGTAGAACAACTTTTGTGGTGTCCTTTTGATGCCTACCGGAGCAATGTAAAAACTACCAACAGAACTCGTCCCTGGCACCTTCGCTAGTGGAGTTGTGCAGGGGGTGTATATATTAAAATTTTGTCACCAGCCGACTCCAAAATTCAGCTGTTCCCCATCTCAGCCCAGAAAGCAGGTAGAACAACTTTTGTGGTGCCTTTCAGGTGCCTACCAAGGTAGTGTAAAAACTACCAGGAGAACTCCTGTCTGGCACCTTCCCCGGTGGAGTTGTGCATGGGGTGTGTTTGGAACATTTTGTCACCGGCCGAGTACAAAATTCAGCAGTTCCCCATCTCAGCCCAGAAAGCAGGTAGAACAACTTTTGTAGTGTCTTTTTGATGCCTACCGGAGCAATGTAAAAACTACCAACAGAATTCGTTCCTGGCACCTTCGCTAGTGGAGTTGTGCATGGGGTGTATTTATTAAAATTTTGTCACCAGTCGAGTCCAAAATTCAGCTGTTCCCCATCTCAGCCCAGAAAGCAGGTAGAACAACTTTTGTGGTGCCTTTCAAATGCCTACCAAGGTAGTGTAAAAACTACCAAGAGAACTCCTGCCTGGCACCTTCCCCGGTGGAGTTGTGCATGGGGTGTGTTTGGAACATTTTGTCACCGGCCGAGTCCAAAATTCAGCGGTTCCCCATCTCAGCCCAGAAAGCAGGTAGAACAACTTTTGTGGTGCCTTTCAGGTGCCTACCAAGGTAGTGTAAAAACTACCAGGAGAACTCCTGTCTGGCACCTTCCCCGGTGGAGTTGTGCATGGGGTGTGTTTGGAACATTTTGTCACCGGCCGAGTACAAAATTCAGCAGTTCCCCATCTCAGCCCAGAAAGCAGGTAGAACAACTTTTGTAGTGTCCTTTTGATGCCTACCGGAGCAATGTAAAAACTACCAACAGAATTCGTTCCTGGCACCTTCGCTAGTGGAGTTGTGCATGGGGTGTATTTATTAAAATTTTGTCACCAGTCGAGTCCAAAATTCAGCGGTTCCCCATCTCAGCCCAGAAAGCAGGTAGAACAACTTTTGTGGTGCCTTTCAAATGCCTACCAAGGTAGTGTAAAAACTACCAAGAGAACTCCTGCCTGGCACCTTCCCCGGTGGAGTTGTGCAGGGGGTGTGTTTGGAACATTTTTTCACCAGCCGAGTCCAAATTTCAGCTGTTCCCCATCTCAGCCCAGAAAGCAGGTAGAACAACTTTTGTGGTATCCTTTTGATGCCTACCGGAGCAATGTAAAAACTACCAACAGAACTCGTCCCTGGCACCTTCGCTAGTGGAGTTGTGCATGGGGTGTATTTATTAAAATGTTGTCACCAGCCGAGTCCAAAATTCAGCTGTTCCCCATCTCAGCCCAGAAAGCAGGTAGAACAACTTTTGTGGTGCCTTTCAGCTGCCTACCAAGGTAGTGTAAAAACTACCAGGAGAACTCCTGCCTGGCACCTTCCCCGGTGGAGTTGTGCATGGGGGTGTGTTTGGAACATTTTGTCACCAGCCGACTCCAAAATTCAGCGGTTCCCCATCTCAGCCCAGAAAGCAGGTAGAACAACTTTTGTGGTGCCTTTCAGCTGCCTACCAAGGTAGTGTAAAAACTACTAAGAGAACTCCTGTCTGGCACCTTCCCCGGTGGAGTTGTGCAGGGGGTGTGTTTGGAACATTTTGTCACCGGCCGACTCCAAAATTCAGCGGTTCCCCATCTCAGCCCAGAAAGCAGGTAGAACAACTTTTGTGGTGTCTTTCAGATGCCTACCAGAGCAATGTAAAAACTACCAGGAGAACTCCTGTCTGGCACCTTCCCCGGTGGAGTTGTGCATGGGGTGTGTTTGGAACATTTTGTCACCAGCCGAGTCCAAAATTCAGCGGTTCCCCATCTCAGCCCAGAAAGCAGGTAGAACAACTTTTGTGGTGCCTTTCAAATGCCTACCAAGGTAGTGTAAAAACTACCAAGAGAACTCCTGCCTGGCACCTTCCCCGGTGGAGTTGTGCATGGGGTGTGTTTGGAACATTTTTTCACCAGCCGAGTCCAAATTTCAGCGATTCCCCATCTCAGCCCAGAAAGCAGGTAGAACAACTTTTGTGGTGTCCTTTTGATGCCTACCGGAGCAATGTAAAAACTACCAACAGAGCTCGTCCCTGGCACCTTCGCTAGTGGAGTTGTGCATGGGGTGTGTTTGGAACATTTTGTCACCGGCCGACTCCAAAATTCAGCGGTTCCCCATCTCAGCCCAGAAAGCAGGTAGAACAACTTTTGTGGTGTCTTTCAGATGCCTACCAGAGCAATGTAAAAACTACCAGGAGAACTCCTGTCTGGCACCTTCCCCGGTGGAGTTGTGCATGGGGTGTGTTTGGAACATTTTGTCACCAGCCGACTCCAAAATTCAGCGGTTCCCCATCTCAGCCCAGAAAGCAGGTAGAACAACTTTTGTGGTGCCTTTCAAATGCCTACCAAGGTAGTGTAAAAACTACCAAGAGAACTCCTGCCTGGCACCTTCCCCGGTGGAGTTGTGCATGGGGTGTGTTTGGAACATTTTGTCACCGCCCGACTCCAAAATTCAGCGGTTCCCCATCTCAGCCCAGAAAGCAGGTAGAAAAACTTTTGTGGTGTCTTTCAGATGCCTACCGGAGCAATGTAAAACTACCAGGAGAACTCCTGTCTGGCACCTTCCCCGGTGGAGTTGTGCATGGGGTGTGTTTGGAACATTTTGTCACCAGCCGACTCCAAAATTCAGCGGTTCCCCATCTCAGCCCAGAAAGCAGGTAGAACAACTTTTGTGGTGCCTTTCAAATGCCTACCAAGGTAGTGTAAAAACTACCAAGAGAACTCCTGCCTGGCACCTTCCCCGGTGGAGTTGTGCATGGGGTGTCTTTGGAACATTTTGTCACCGGCCGACTCCAAAATTCAGCGGTTCCCCATCTCAGCCCAGAAAGCAGGTAGAACAACTTTTGTGGTGTCCTTTTGATGCCTACCGGAGCAATGTAAAAACTACCAACAGAACTCGTCCCTGGCACCTTCGCTAGTGGAGTTGTGCATGGGGTGTATTTATTAAAATTTTGTCACCAGCCGAGTCCAAAATTCAGCGGTTCCCCATCTCAGCCCAGAAAGCAGGTAGAACAACTTTTGTGGTGCCTTTCAGCTGCCTACCAAGGTAGTGTAAAAACTATCAAGAGAACTCTTGTCTGGCACCTTCCCCGGTGGAGTTGTGCATGGGGTGTGTTTGGAACATTTTGTCACCGGCCGACTCCAAAATTCAGCGGTTCCCCATCTCAGCCCAGAAAGCAGGTAGAACAACTTTTGTGGTGTCTTTCAGATGCCTACCGGAGCAATGTAAAAACTACCAGGAGAACTCCTGTCTGGCACCTTCCCCGGTGGAGTTGTGCATGGGGTGTCTTTGGAACATTTTGTCACCGCCCGACTCCAAAATTCAGCGGTTCCCCATCTCAGCCCAGAAAGCAGGTAGAACAACTTTTGTGGTGTCCTTTTGATGCCTACCGGAGCAATGTAAAAACTACCAAGAGAACTCGTCCCTGGCACCTTCGCTAGTGGAGTTGTGCATGGGGTGTATTTATTAAAATTTTGTCACCGGCCGAGTCCAAAATTCAGCGGTTCCCCATCTCAGCCCAGAAAGCAGGTAGAACAACTTTTGTGGTGCCTTTCAGCTGCCTACCAAGGTAGTGTAAAAACTATTAAGAGAACTCCTGTCTGGCACCTTCCCCGGTGGAGTTGTGCATGGGGTGTGTTTGGAACATTTTGTCACCGCCCGACTCCAAAATTCAGCGGTTCCCCATCTCAGCCCAGAAAGCAGGTAGAACAACTTTTGTGGTGTCTTTCAGATGCCTACCGGAGCAATGTAAAAACTACCAAGAGAACTCCTGTCTGGCACCTTCCCCGGTGGAGTTGTGCATGGGGTGTGTTTGGAACATTTTGTCACCAGCCGAGTCCAAAAATTCAGCGGTTCCCCATCTCAGCCCAGAAAGCAGGTAGAACAACTTTTGTGGTGCCTTTCAGGTGCCTACCAAGGTAGTGTAAAAACTACCAGGAGAACTCCTGCCTGGCACCTTCCCCGGTGGAGTTGTGCATGGGGTGTGTTCGGAACATTTTGTCACCAGCCGAGTCCAAAATTCAGCGGTTCCCCATCTCAGCCCAGAAAGCAGGTAGAACAACTTTTGTGGTGCCTTTCAGCTGCCTACCAAGGTAGTGTAAAAACTACCAGGAGAACTCCTGCCTGGCACCTTCCCCGGTGGAGTTGTGCATGGGGTGTGTTTGGAACATTTTGTCACCGCCCGACTCCAAAATTCAGCGGTTCCCCATCTCAGCCCAGAAAGCAGGTAGAACAACTTTTGTGGTGCCTTTCAGCTGCCTACCAAGGTAGTGTAAAAACTACCAGGAGAACTCCTGTCTGGCACCTTCGCTAGTGGAGTTGTGCATGGGGTGTCTTTGGAACATTTTGTCACCGGCCGAGTCCAAAATTCAGCGGTTCCCCATCTCAGCCCAGAAAGCAGGTAGAACAACTTTTGTGGTGTCTTTCAGATGCCTACCGGAGCAATGTAAAAACTACCAAGAGAACTCCTGTCTGGCACCTTCCCCGGTGTAGTTGTGCATGGGGTGTCTTTGGAACATTTTGTCACCAGCCGACTCCAAAATTCAGCGATTCCCCATCTCAGCCCAGAAAGCAGGTAGAACAACTTTTGTGGTGCCTTTCAAATGCCTACCAAGGTAGTGTAAAAACTACCAAGAGAACTCCTGCCTGGCACCTTCCCCGGTGGAGTTGTGCATGGGATGTCTTTGGAACATTTTGTCACCGGCCGACTCCAAAATTCAGCGATTCCCCATCTCAGCCCAGAAAGCAGGTAGAACAACTTTTGTGGTGTCCTTTTGATGCCTACCGGAGCAATATAAAAACTACCAACAGAGCTCGTCCCTGGCACCTTCGCTAGTGGAGTTGTGCATGGGGTGTGTTCGGAACATTTTGTCACCGGCCGACTCCAAAATTCAGCGGTTCCCCATCTCAGCCCAGAAAGCAGGTAGAACAACTTTTGTGGTGCCTTTCAGCTGCCTACCAAGGTAGTGTAAAATCTACCAAGAGAACTCCTGCCTGGCACCTTCCCCGGTGGAGTTGTGCATGGGGTGTGTTTGGAACATTTTGTCACCGGCCGAGTCCAAAATTCAGCGTTTCCCCATCTCAGCCCAGAAAGCAGGTAGAACAACTTTTGTGGTGTCTTTCAGATGCCTACCGGAGCAATGTAAAAACTACAGGAGAACTCCTGTCTGGCACCTTCCCCGGTGGAGTTGTGCATGGGGTGTGTTCGGAATATTTTGTCACCAGCCGAGTCCAAAAATTCAGCGTTTCCCCATCTCAGCCCAGAAAGCAGGTAGAACAACTTTTGTGGTGCCTTTCAAATGCCTACCAAGGTAGTGTAAAAACTACCAAGAGAACTCCTGTCTGGCACCTTCCCGGTGGAGTTGTGCATGGGGTGTGTTTGGGAACATTTTGTCACCGGCCGAGTCCAAAATTCAGGGATTCCCCATCTCAGCCCAGAAAGCAGGTAGAACAACTTTTGTGGTGCCTTTCAGGTGCCTACCAAGGTAGTGTAAAAAACTACCAGGAGAACTCCTGTCTGGCACCTTCCCCGGTGGAGTTGTGCAGGGGGTGTGTTTGGAACATTTTGTCACCGGCCGAGTCCAAAATTCAGCGGTTCCTCATCTCAGCCCAGAAAGCAGGTAGAACAACTTTTGTGGTGTCTTTCAGCTGCCTACCGAGCAATGTAAAACTACCAGGAGAACTCCTGTCTGGCACCTTCCCCGGTGGAGTTGTGCATGGGGTGTGTTTGGAACATTTTGTCCACCAGCCGACTCCAAAATTCAGCGGTTCCCCATCTCAGCCCAGAAAGCAGGTAGAACAACTTTTGTGGTGCCTTTCAGCTGCCTACCAAGGTAGTGTAAAAACTACCAAGAGAACTCCTGCCTGGCACCTTCCCCGGTGGAGTTGTGCATGGGGTGTCTTTGGAACATTTTGTCACCGGCCGACTCCAAAATTCAGCGGGTCCCCATCTCAGCCCAGAAAGCAGGTAGAACAACTTTTGTGGTGCCTTTCAGCTGCCTACCAAGGTAGTGTAAAAACTACCAAGAGAACTCCTGTCTGGCACCTTCCCCGGTGGAGTTGTGCATGGGGTGTGTTTGGAACATTTTGTCACCGGCCGAGTCCAAAATTCAGCGTTTCCCCATCTCAGCCCAGAAAGCAGGTAGAACAACTTTTGTGGTGTCTTTCAGATGCCTACCGGAGCAATGTAAAAACTACCCGGAGAACTCCTGCCTGGCACCTTCCCCGGTGGAGTTGTGCATGGGGTGTGTTTGGAACATTTTGGTCACCAGCCGAGTCCAAAATTCAGCGATTCCCCATCTCAGCCCAGAAAGCAGGTAGAACAACTTTTGTGGTGCCTTTCAGGTGCCTACCAAGGTAGTGTAAAAACTACCAGGAGAACTCCTGTCTGGCACCTTCCCCGGTGGAGTTGTGCATGGGGTGTGTTTGGAACATTTTGTCACCGGCCGAGTCCAAAATTCAGCGATTCCCCATCTCAGCCCAGAAAGCAGGTAGAACAACTTTTGTGCTGCCTTTCAGCTCCCTACCAAGGTAGTGTAAAATCTACCAAGAGAACTCCTGTCTGGCACCTTCCCCGGTGGAGTTGTGCAGGGGGTGTGTTTGGAACATTTTGTCACCAGCCGAGTCCAAAATTCAGCGTTTCCCCATCTCAGCCCAGAAAGCAGGTAGAACAACTTTTGTGGTGCCTTTCAGATGCCTACCGGAGCAATGTAAAAACTACAGGAGAACTCCTGTCTGGCACCTTCCCCGGTGGAGTTGTGCATGGGGTGTGTTTGGAACATTTTGTCACCGGCCGAGTCCAAAATTCAGCGTTTCCCCCATCTCAGCCCAGAAAGCAGGTAGAACAACTTTTGTGGTGTCTTTCAGATGCCTACCGGAGCAATGTAAAAACTACCAGGAGAACTCCTGTCTGGCACCTTCCCCGGTGGAGTTGTGCAGGGGGTGTGTTTGGAACATTTTGTCACCGGCCGAGTCCAAAATTCAGCGTTTCCCCATCTCAGCCCAGAAAGCAGGTAGAACAACTTTTGTGGTGCCTTTCAGATGCCTACCAAGGTAGTGTAAAAACTACCAAGAGAACTCCTGCCTGGCACCTTCCCCGGTGGAGTTGTGCATGGGGTGTGTTTGGAACATTTTGTCAGCGGCCGACTCCAAAATTCAGCGGTTCCCCATCTCAGCCCAGAAAGCAGGTAGAACAACTTTTGTGGTGCCTTTCAGCTGCCTACCAAGGTAGTGTAAAAACTACCAAGAGAACTCCTGTCTGGCACCTTCCCCGGTGGAGTTGTGCATGGGGTGTGTTTGGAACATTTTGTCACCAGCCGAGTCCAAAATTCAGCGGTTCCCCATCTCAGCCCAGAAAGCAGGTAGAACAACTTTTGTGGTGCCTTTCAGGTGCCTACCAAGGTAGTGTAAAAACTACCAGGAGAACTCCTGTCTGGCACCTTCGCTAGTGGAGTTGTGCATGGGGTGTCTTTGGAACATTTTGTCACTGGCCGAGTCCAAAATTCAGCGGTTCCCCATCTCAGCCCAGAAAGCAGGTAGAACAACTTTTGTGGTGTCTTTCAGATGCCTACCGGAGCAATGTAAAAACTACCAGGAGAACTCCTGTCTGGCACCTTCCCCGGTGGAGTTGTGCATGGGGTGTGTTTGGAACATTTTGTCACCAGCCGACTCCAAAATTCAGCGGTTCCCCATCTCAGCCCAGAAAGCAGGTAGAACAACTTTTGTGGTGCCTTTCAAATGCCTACCAAGGTAGTGTAAAAACTACCAAGAGAACTCCTGCCTGGCACCTTCCCCGGTGGAGTTGTGCATGGGGTGTCTTTGGAACATTTTGTCACCGGCCGAGTCCAAAATTCAGCGATTCCCCATCTCAGCCCAGAAAGCAGGTAGAACAACTTTTGTGGTGTCCTTTTGATGCCTACCGGAGCAATGTAAAAACTACCAACAGAGCTCGTCCCTGGCACCTTCGCTAGTGGAGTTGTGCATGGGGTGGTGTTTGGAACATTTTGTCACCGGCCGAGTCCAAAATTCAGCGTTTCCCCATCTCAGCCCAGAAAGCAGGTAGAACAACTTTTGTGGTGCCTTTCAGGTGCCTACCAAGGTAGTGTAAAAACTACCAGGAGAACTCCTGTCTGGCACCTTCCCCGGTGGAGTTGTGCAGGGGGTGTGTTTGGAACATTTTGTCACCGGCCGAGTCCAAAATTCAGCGGTTCCCCATCTCAGCCCAGAAAGCAGGTAGAACAACTTTTGTGGTGTCTTTCAGATGCCTACCGGAGCAATGTAAAAACTACAGGAGAACTCCTGTCTGGCACCTTCCCCGGTGGAGTTGTGCATGGGGTGTGTTTGGAACATTTTGTCACCGGCCGAGTCCAAAATTCAGCGTTTCCCCCATCTCAGCCCAGAAAGCAGGTAGAACAACTTTTGTGCTGTCTTTCAGATGCCTACCGGAGCAATGTAAAAACTACCAGGAGAACTCCTGTCTGGCACCTTCCCCGGTGGAGTTGTGCAGGGGGTGTGTTTGGAACATTTTGTCACCGGCCGAGTCCAAAATTCAGCGATTCCCCATCTCAGCCCAGAAAGCAGGTAGAACAACTTTTGTGGTGCCTTTCAGATGCCTACCAAGGTAGTGTAAAATCTACCAAGAGAACTCCTGCCTGGCACCTTCCCCGGTGGAGTTGTGCATGGGGTGTCTTTGGAACATTTTGTCACCGGCCGAGTCCAAAATTCAGCGATTCCCCATCTCAGCCCAGAAAGCAGGTAGAACAACTTTTGTGGTGCCTTTCAGGTGCCTACCAAGGTAGTGTAAAAACTACCAGGAGAACTCCTGTCTGGCACCTTCCCCGGTGGAGTTGTGCAGGGGGTGTGTTTGGAACATTTTGTCACCGGCCGAGTCCAAAATTCAGCGATTCCCCATCTCAGCCCAGAAAGCAGGTAGAACAACTTTTGTGCTGCCTTGCAGCTCCCTACCAAGGTAGTGTAAAATCTACCAGGAGAACTCCTGTCTGGCACCTTCCCCGGTGGAGTTGTGCATGGGGTGTCTTTGGAACATTTTGTCACTGGCCGAGTCCAAAATTCAGCGGTTCCCCATCTCAGCCCAGAAAGCAGGTAGAACAACTTTTGTGGTGTCTTTCAGATGCCTACCGGAGCAATGTAAAAACTACCAGGAGAACTCCTGTCTGGCACCTTCCCCGGTGGAGTTGTGCATGGGGTGTGTTTGGAACATTTTGTCACCAGCCGACTCCAAAATTCAGCGGTTCCCCATCTCAGCCCAGAAAGCAGGTAGAACAACTTTTGTGGTGCCTTTCAAATGCCTACCAAGGTAGTGTAAAAACTACCAAGAGAACTCCTGCCTGGCACCTTCCCCGGTGGAGTTGTGCATGGGGTGTCTTTGGAACATTTTGTCACCGGCCGAGTCCAAAATTCAGCGATTCCCCATCTCAGCCCAGAAAGCAGGTAGAACAACTTTTGTGGTGTCCTTTTGATGCCTACCGGAGCAATGTAAAAACTACCAACAGAGCTCGTCCCTGGCACCTTCGCTAGTGGAGTTGTGCATGGGGTGTGTTTGGAACATTTTGTCACCGCCCGACTCCAAAATTCAGCGGTTCCCCATCTCAGCCCAGAAAGCAGGTAGAACAACTTTTGTGGTGTCTTTCAGATGCCTACCAAGGTAGTGTAAAAACTATCAAGAGAACGCTTGTCTGGCACATTCCCCGGTGGAGTTGTGCATGGGGTGTCTTTGGAACATTTTGTCACCGGCCGAGTCCAAAATTCAGCGGTTCCCCATCTCAGCCCAGAAAGCAGGTAGAACAACTTTTGTGGTGTCTTTCAGCTGCCTACCGGAGCAATGTAAAAACTACCAGGAGAACTCCTGTCTGGCACCTTCCCCGGTGGAGTTGTGCATGGGGTGTGTTCGGAACATTTTGTCACCAGCCGAGTCCAAAATTCAGCGGTTCCCCATCTCAGCCCAGAAAGCAGGTAGAACAACTTTTGTGGTGCCTTTCAGCTGCCTACCAAGGTAGTGTAAAAACTACCAAGAGAACTCCTGCCTGGCACCTTCCCCGGTGGAGTTGTGCATGGGGTGTGTTTGGAACATTTTGTCACCGGCCGAGTCCAAAATTCAGCGTTTCCCCATCTCAGCCCCGAAAGCAGGTAGAACAACTTTTGTGGTGTCTTTCAGATGCCTACCGGAGCAATGTAAAAACTACCAAGAGAACTCCTGTCTGGCACCTTCCCCGGTGGAGTTGTGCATGGGGTGTGTTCGGAATATTTTGTCACCAGCCGAGTCCAAAAATTCAGCGGTTCCCCATCTCAGCCCAGAAAGCAGGTAGAACAACTTTTGTGGTGTCTTTCAAATGCCTACCAAGGTAGTGTAAAAACTACCAGGAGAACTCCTGTCTGGCACCTTCGCTAGTGGAGTTGTGCATGGGGTGTGTTTGGAACATTTTGTCACCGGCCGACTCCAAAATTCAGCGGTTCCCCATCTCAGCCCAGAAAGCAGGTAGAACAACTTTTGTGGTGCCTTTCAGCTGCCTACCAAGGTAGTGTAAAAACTACTAAGAGAACTCCTGTCTGGCACCTTCCCCGGTGGAGTTGTGCATGGGGTGTGTTTGGAACATTTTGTCACCAGCCGAGTCCAAAATTCAGCGGTTCCTCATCTCAGCCCAGAAAGCAGGTAGAACAACTTTTGTGGTGTCTTTCAGCTGCCTACCGGAGCAATGTAAAAACTACCAGGAGAACTCCTGTCTGGCACCTTCCCCGGTGGAGTTGTGCATGGGGTGTGTTTGGAACATTTTGTCACCAGCCGACACCAAAATTCAGCGGTTCCCCATCTCAGCCCAGAAAGCAGGTAGAACAACTTTTGTGGTGTCTTTCAGATGCCTACCGGAGCAATGTAAAAACTACCAAGAGAACTCCTGTCTGGCACCTTCCCCGGTGGAGTTGTGCATGGGGTGTCTTTGGAACATTTTGTCACCGGCCGAGTCCAAAATTCAGCGATTCCCCATCTCAGCCCCGAAAGCAGGTAGAACAACTTTTGTGGTGCCTTTCAGCTGCCTACCAAGGTAGTGTAAAATCTACCAAGAGAACTCCTGTCTGGCACCTTCCCCGGTGGAGTTGTGCATGGGGTGTGTTTGGAACATTTTGTCACCAGCCGAGTCCAAAATTCAGCGGTTCCTCATCTCAGCCCAGAAAGCAGGTAGAACAACTTTTGTGGTGTCTTTCAGCTGCCTACCGGAGCAATGTAAAAACTACCAGGAGAACTCCTGTCTGGCACCTTCCCCGGTGGAGTTGTGCATGGGGTGTGTTTGGAACATTTTGTCACCAGCCGACACCAAAATTCAGCGGTTCCCCATCTCAGCCCAGAAAGCAGGTAGAACAACTTTTGTGGTGTCTTTCAGATGCCTACCGGAGCAATGTAAAAACTACCAAGAGAACTCCTGTCTGGCACCTTCCCCGGTGGAGTTGTGCATGGGGTGTCTTTGGAACATTTTGTCACCAGCCGACTCCAAAATTCAGCGATTCCCCATCTCAGCCCCGAAAGCAGGTAGAACAACTTTTGTGGTGCCTTTCAGCTGCCTACCAAGGTAGTGTAAAATCTACCAAGAGAACTCCTGTCTGGCACCTTCCCCGGTGGAGTTGTGCATGGGGTGTGTTTGGAACATTTTGTCACCGCCCGACTCCAAAATTCAGCGGTTCCCCATCTCAGCCCAGAAAGCAGGTAGAACAACTTTTGTGGTGCCTTTCAGCTGCCTACCGGAGCAATGTAAAAACTACCAGGAGAACTCCTGTCTGGCACCTTCCCCGGTGGAGTTGTGCAGGGGGTGTGTTTGGAACATTTTGTCACCGGCCGAGTCCAAAATTCAGCGATTCCCCATCTCAGCCCAGAAAGCAGGTAGAACAACTTTTGTGGTGCCTTTCAGATGCCTACCAAGGTAGTGTAAAAACTACCAAGAGAACTCCTGCCTGGCACCTTCCCCGGTGGAGTTGTGCATGGGGTGTCTTTGGAACATTTTGTCACCGGCCGACTCCAAAATTCAGCGGTTCCCCATCTCAGCCCAGAAAGCAGGTAGAACAACTTTTGTGGTGCCTTTCAGGTGCCTACCAAGGTAGTGTAAAAACTACCAGGAGAACTCCTGTCTGGCACCTTCGCTAGTGGAGTTGTGCATGGGGTGTGTTTGGAACATTTTGTCACCGGCCGACTCCAAAATTCAGCGGTTCCCCATCTCAGCCCAGAAAGCAGGTAGAACTACTTTTGTGGTGCCTTTCAGCTGCCTACCAAGGTAGTGTAAAAACTACTAAGAGAACTCCTGTCTGGCACCTTCCCCGGTGGAGTTGTGCAGGGGGTGTGTTTGGAACATTTTGTCACCGGCCGAGTCCAAAATTCAGCGGTTCCTCATCTCAGCCCAGAAAGCAGGTAGAACAACTTTTGTGGTGTCTTTCAGCTGCCTACCGGAGCAATGTAAAAACTACCAAGAGAACTCCTGTCTGGCACCTTCCCCGGTGGAGTTGTGCAGGGGGTGTGTTTGGAACATTTTGTCACCAGCCGACTCCAAAATTCAGCGGTTCCCCATCTCAGCCCAGAAAGCAGGTAGAACAACTTTTGTGGTGCCTTTCAAATGCCTACCAAGGTAGTGTAAAAACTACAAAGAGAACTCCTGCCTGGCACCTTCCCCGGTGGAGTTGTGCATGGGGTGTCTTTGGAACATTTTGTCACCGGCCGACTCCAAAATTCAGCGGTTCCCCATCTCAGCCCAGAAAGCAGGTAGAACAACTTTTGTGGTGCCTTTCAGCTGCCTACCAAGGTAGTGTAAAAACTACTAAGAGAACTCCTGTCTGGCACCTTCCCCGGTGGAGTTGTGCATGGGGTGTGTTTGGAACATTTTGTCACCGGCCGAGTCCAAAATTCAGCGTTTCCCCATCTCAGCCCAGAAAGCAGGTAGAACAACTTTTGTGGTGTCTTTCAGATGCCTACCGGAGCAATGTAAAAACTACCAGGAGAACTCCTGTCTGGCACCTTCCCCGGTGGAGTTGTGCATGGGATGTCTTTGGAACATTTTGTCACCGGCCGAGTCCAAAATTCAGCGATTCCCCATCTCAGCCCAGAAAGCAGGTAGAACAACTTTTGTGGTGCCTTTCAGATGCCTACCAAGGTAGTGTAAAAACTACCAAGAGAACTCCTGCCTGGCACCTTCCCCGGTGGAGTTGTGCATGGGGTGTGTTTGGAACATTTTGTCACCGGCCGACTCCAAAATTCAGCGGTTCCCCATCTCAGCCCAGAAAGCAGGTAGAACAACTTTTGTGGTGCCTTTCAGCTGCCTACCAAGGTAGTGTAAAAACTACCAGGAGAACTCCTGTCTGGCACCTTCCCCGGTGGAGTTGTGCAGGGGGTGTGTTTGGAACATTTTGTCACCGGCCGACTCCAAAATTCAGCGGTTCCCCATCTCAGCCCAGAAAGCAGGTAGAACAACTTTTGTGGTGTCTTTCAGATGCCTACCAGAGCAATGTAAAAACTACCAGGAGAACTCCTGTCTGGCACCTTCCCCGGTGGAGTTGTGCATGGGGTGTGTTCGGAACATTTTGTCACCAGCCGAGTCCAAAATTCAGCGGTTCCCCATCTCAGCCCAGAAAGCAGGTAGAACAACTTTTGTGGTGCCTTTCAGCTGCCTACCAAGGTAGTGTAAAAACTACCAAGAGAACTCCTGCCTGGCACCTTCCCCGGTGGAGTTGTGCAGGGGGTGTGTTTGGAACATTTTGTCACCGGCCGAGTCCAAAATTCAGCGGTTCCCCATCTCAGCCCAGAAAGCAGGTAGAACAACTTTTGTGGTGCCTTTCAGGTGCCTACCAAGGTAGTGTAAAAACTACCAGGAGAACTCCTGTCTGGCACCTTCGCTAGTGGAGTTGTGCATGGGGTGTCTTTGGAACATTTTGTCACTGGCCGAGTCCAAAATTCAGCGGTTCCCCATCTCAGCCCAGAAAGCAGGTAGAACAACTTTTGTGGTGTCTTTCAGATGCCTACCGGAGCAATGTAAAAACTACCAGGAGAACTCCTGTCTGGCACCTTCCCCGGTGTAGTTGTGCATGGGGTGTCTTTGGAACATTTTGTCACCAGCCGACTCCAAAATTCAGCGATTCCCCATCTCAGCCCAGAAAGCAGGTAGAACAACTTTTGTGGTGTCCTTTTGATGCCTACCGGAGCAATGTAAAAACTACCAACAGAGCTCGTCCCTGGCACCTTCGCTAGTGGAGTTGTGCATGGGGTGTGTTTGGAACATTTTGTCACCGCCCGACTCCAAAATTCAGCGGTTCCCCATCTCAGCCCAGAAAGCAGGTAGAACAACTTTTGTGGTGTCTTTCAGATGCCTACCAAGGTAGTGTAAAAACTATCAAGAGAACGCTTGTCTGGCACATTCCCCGGTGGAGTTGTGCAGGGGGTGTCTTTGGAACATTTTGTCACCGGCCGAGTCCAAAATTCAGCGGTTCCCCATCTCAGCCCAGAAAGCAGGTAGAACAACTTTTGTGGTGTCTTTCAGCTGCCTACCGGAGCAATGTAAAAACTACCAGGAGAACTCCTGTCTGGCACCTTCCCCGGTGGAGTTGTGCATGGGGTGTGTTCGGAACATTTTGTCACCAGCCGAGTCCAAAATTCAGCGGTTCCCCATCTCAGCCCAGAAAGCAGGTAGAACAACTTTTGTGGTGCCTTTCAGCTGCCTACCAAGGTAGTGTAAAAACTACCAAGAGAACTCCTGCCTGGCACCTTCCCCGGTGGAGTTGTGCATGGGGTGTGTTTGGAACATTTTGTCACCGGCCGAGTCCAAAATTCAGCGTTTCCCCATCTCAGCCCAGAAAGCAGGTAGAACAACTTTTGTGGTGTCTTTCAGATGCCTACCGGAGCAATGTAAAAACTACCAAGAGAACTCCTGTCTGGCACCTTCCCCGGTGGAGTTGTGCATGGGGTGTGTTCGGAATATTTTGTCACCAGCCGAGTCCAAAAATTCAGCGGTTCCCCATCTCAGCCCAGAAAGCAGGTAGAACAACTTTTGTGGTGTCTTTCAAATGCCTACCAAGGTAGTGTAAAAACTACCAAGAGAACTCCTGTCTGGCACCTTCGCTAGTGGAGTTGTGCATGGGGTGTGTTTGGAACATTTTGTCACCGGCCGACTCCAAAATTCAGCGGTTCCCCATCTCAGCCCAGAAAGCAGGTAGAACAACTTTTGTGGTGCCTTTCAGCTGCCTACCAAGGTAGTGTAAAAACTACTAAGAGAACTCCTGTCTGGCACCTTCCCCGGTGGAGTTGTGCATGGGGTGTGTTTGGAACATTTTGTCACCGGCCGAGTCCAAAATTCAGCGATTCCCCATCTCAGCCCCGAAAGCAGGTAGAACAACTTTTGTGGTGCCTTTCAGCTGCCTACCAAGGTAGTGTAAAATCTACCAAGAGAACTCCTGTCTGGCACCTTCCCCGGTGGAGTTGTGCATGGGGTGTGTTTGGAACATTTTGTCACCGCCCGACTCCAAAATTCAGCGGTTCCCCATCTCAGCCCAGAAAGCAGGTAGAACAACTTTTGTGGTGCCTTTCAGCTGCCTACCGGAGCAATGTAAAAACTACCAGGAGAACTCCTGTCTGGCACCTTCCCCGGTGGAGTTGTGCAGGGGGTGTGTTTGGAACATTTTGTCACCGGCCGAGTCCAAAATTCAGCGATTCCCCATCTCAGCCCAGAAAGCAGGTAGAACAACTTTTGTGGTGCCTTTCAGATGCCTACCAAGGTAGTGTAAAAACTACCAAGAGAACTCCTGCCTGGCACCTTCCCCGGTGGAGTTGTGCATGGGGTGTGTTTGGAACATTTTGTCACCGGCCGACTCCAAAATTCAGCGGTTCCCCATCTCAGCCCAGAAAGCAGGTAGAACAACTTTTGTGGTGCCTTTCAGCTGCCTACCAAGGTAGTGTAAAAACTACCAAGAGAACTCCTGTCTGGCACCTTCCCCGGTGGAGTTGTGCAGGGGGTGTGTTTGGAACATTTTGTCACCGGCCGACTCCAAAATTCAGCGGTTCCCCATCTCAGCCCAGAAAGCAGGTAGAACAACTTTTGTGGTGTCTTTCAGATGCCTACCGGAGCAATGTAAAAACTACCAGGAGAACTCCTGTCTGGCACCTTCCCCGGTGGAGTTGTGCATGGGGTGTGTTTGGAACATTTTGTCACCGGCCGAGTCCAAAATTCAGCGATTCCCCATCTCAGCCCAGAAAGCAGGTAGAACAACTTTTGTGGTGCCTTTCAAATGCCTACCAAGGTAGTGTAAAAACTACCAGGAGAACTCCTGTCTGGCACCTTCCCCGGTGGAGTTGTGCATGGGGTGTGTTTGGAACATTTTGTCACCGCCCGACTCCAAAATTCAGCGGTTCCCCATCTCAGCCCAGAAAGCAGGTAGAACAACTTTTGTGGTGCCTTTCAGGTGCCTACCAAGGTAGTGTAAAAACTACCAGGAGAACTCCTGTCTGGCACCTTCGCTAGTGGAGTTGTGCATGGGGTGTCTTTGGAACATTTTGTCACTGGCCGAGTCCAAAATTCAGCGGTTCCCCATCTCAGCCCAGAAAGCAGGTAGAACAACTTTTGTGGTGTCTTTCAGATGCCTACCGGAGCAATGTAAAAACTACCAGGAGAACTCCTGTCTGGCACCTTCCCCGGTGTAGTTGTGCATGGGGTGTCTTTGGAACATTTTGTCACCAGCCGACTCCAAAATTCAGCGATTCCCCATCTCAGCCCAGAAAGCAGGTAGAACAACTTTTGTGGTGTCCTTTTGATGCCTACCGGAGCAATGTAAAAACTACCAACAGAGCTCGTCCCTGGCACCTTCGCTAGTGGAGTTGTGCATGGGGTGTGTTTGGAACATTTTGTCACCGCCCGACTCCAAAATTCAGCGGTTCCCCATCTCAGCCCAGAAAGCAGGTAGAACAACTTTTGTGGTGTCTTTCAGATGCCTACCAAGGTAGTGTAAAAACTATCAAGAGAACGCTTGTCTGGCACATTCCCCGGTGGAGTTGTGCAGGGGGTGTCTTTGGAACATTTTGTCACCGGCCGAGTCCAAAATTCAGCGGTTCCCCATCTCAGCCCAGAAAGCAGGTAGAACAACTTTTGTGGTGTCTTTCAGCTGCCTACCGGAGCAATGTAAAAACTACCAGGAGAACTCCTGTCTGGCACCTTCCCCGGTGGAGTTGTGCATGGGGTGTGTTCGGAACATTTTGTCACCAGCCGAGTCCAAAATTCAGCGGTTCCCCATCTCAGCCCAGAAAGCAGGTAGAACAACTTTTGTGGTGCCTTTCAGCTGCCTACCAAGGTAGTGTAAAAACTACCAAGAGAACTCCTGCCTGGCACCTTCCCCGGTGGAGTTGTGCATGGGGAGTGTTTGGAACATTTTGTCACCGGCCGAGTCCAAAATTCAGCGTTTCCCCATCTCAGCCCAGAAAGCAGGTAGAACAACTTTTGTGGTGTCTTTCAGATGCCTACCGGAGCAATGTAAAAACTACCAAGAGAACTCCTGTCTGGCACCTTCCCCGGTGGAGTTGTGCATGGGGTGTGTTCGGAATATTTTGTCACCAGCCGAGTCCAAAAATTCAGCGGTTCCCCATCTCAGCCCAGAAAGCAGGTAGAACAACTTTTGTGGTGTCTTTCAAATGCCTACCAAGGTAGTGTAAAAACTACCAAGAGAACTCCTGTCTGGCACCTTCGCTAGTGGAGTTGTGCATGGGGTGTGTTTGGAACATTTTGTCACCGGCCGACTCCAAAATTCAGCGGTTCCCCATCTCAGCCCAGAAAGCAGGTAGAACAACTTTTGTGGTGCCTTTCAGCTGCCTACCAAGGTAGTGTAAAAACTACTAAGAGAACTCCTGTCTGGCACCTTCCCCGGTGGAGTTGTGCATGGGGTGTGTTTGGAACATTTTGTCACCGGCCGAGTCCAAAATTCAGCGATTCCCCATCTCAGCCCCGAAAGCAGGTAGAACAACTTTTGTGGTGCCTTTCAGCTGCCTACCAAGGTAGTGTAAAATCTACCAAGAGAACTCCTGTCTGGCACCTTCCCCGGTGGAGTTGTGCATGGGGTGTGTTTGGAACATTTTGTCACCGCCCGACTCCAAAATTCAGCGGTTCCCCATCTCAGCCCAGAAAGCAGGTAGAACAACTTTTGTGGTGCCTTTCAGCTGCCTACCGGAGCAATGTAAAAACTACCAGGAGAACTCCTGTCTGGCACCTTCCCCGGTGGAGTTGTGCAGGGGGTGTGTTTGGAACATTTTGTCACCGGCCGAGTCCAAAATTCAGCGATTCCCCATCTCAGCCCAGAAAGCAGGTAGAACAACTTTTGTGGTGCCTTTCAGATGCCTACCAAGGTAGTGTAAAAACTACCAAGAGAACTCCTGCCTGGCACCTTCCCCGGTGGAGTTGTGCATGGGGTGTGTTTGGAACATTTTGTCACCGGCCGACTCCAAAATTCAGCGGTTCCCCATCTCAGCCCAGAAAGCAGGTAGAACAACTTTTGTGGTGCCTTTCAGCTGCCTACCAAGGTAGTGTAAAAACTACCAAGAGAACTCCTGTCTGGCACCTTCCCCGGTGGAGTTGTGCAGGGGGTGTGTTTGGAACATTTTGTCACCGGCCGACTCCAAAATTCAGCGGTTCCCCATCTCAGCCCAGAAAGCAGGTAGAACAACTTTTGTGGTGTCTTTCAGATGCCTACCGGAGCAATGTAAAAACTACCAGGAGAACTCCTGTCTGGCACCTTCCCCGGTGGAGTTGTGCATGGGGTGTGTTTGGAACATTTTGTCACCGGCCGAGTCCAAAATTCAGCGATTCCCCATCTCAGCCCAGAAAGCAGGTAGAACAACTTTTGTGGTGCCTTTCAAATGCCTACCAAGGTAGTGTAAAAACTACCAGGAGAACTCCTGTCTGGCACCTTCCCCGGTGGAGTTGTGCATGGGGTGTGTTTGGAACATTTTGTCACCGGCCGAGTCCAAAATTCAGCGATTCCCCATCTCAGCCCAGAAAGCAGGTAGAACAACTTTTGTGCTGCCTTGCAGCTCCCTACCAAGGTAGTGTAAAATCTACCAAGAGAACTCCTGTCTGGCACCTTCCCCGGTGGAGTTGTGCAGGGGGTGTGTTTGGAACATTTTGTCACCGGCCGACTCCAAAATTCAGCGCTTCCCCATCTCAGCCCAGAAAGCAGGTAGAACAACTTTTGTGGTGTCTTTCAGATGCCTACCGGAGCAATGTAAAAACTACAGGAGAACTCCTGTCTGGCACCTTCCCCGGTGGAGTTGTGCATGGGGTGTGTTTGGAACATTTTGTCACCGGCCGAGTCCAAAATTCAGCGTTTCCCCATCTCAGCCCAGAAAGCAGGTAGAACAACTTTTGTGGTGTCTTTCAGATGCCTACCGGAGCAATGTAAAAACTACCAGGAGAACTCCTGTCTGGCACCTTCCCCGGTGGAGTTGTGCATGGGGTGTCTTTGGAACATTTTGTCACCGGCCGAGTCCAAAATTCAGCGATTCCCCATCTCAGCCCAGAAAGCAGGTAGAACAACTTTTGTGGTGCCTTTCAGATGCCTACCAAGGTAGTGTAAAAACTACCAAGAGAACTCCTGCCTGGCACCTTCCCCGGTGGAGTTGTGCATGGGGTGTGTTTGGAACATTTTGTCACCGGCCGACTCCAAAATTCAGCGGTTCCCCATCTCAGCCCAGAAAGCAGGTAGAACAACTTTTGTGGTGCCTTTCAGCTGCCTACCAAGGTAGTGTAAAAACTACCAAGAGAACTCCTGTCTGGCACCTTCCCCGGTGGAGTTGTGCAGGGGGTGTGTTTGGAACATTTTGTCACCGGCCGACTCCAAAATTCAGCGGTTCCCCATCTCAGCCCAGAAAGCAGGTAGAACAACTTTTGTGGTGCCTTTCAGGTGCCTACCAAGGTAGTGTAAAAACTACCAGGAGAACTCCTGTCTGGCACCTTCGCTAGTGGAGTTGTGCATGGGGTGTCTTTGGAACATTTTGTCACTGGCCGAGTCCAAAATTCAGCGGTTCCCCATCTCAGCCCAGAAAGCAGGTAGAACAACTTTTGTGGTGTCTTTCAGATGCCTACCGGAGCAATGTAAAAACTACCAGGAGAACTCCTGTCTGGCACCTTCCCCGGTGTAGTTGTGCATGGGGTGTCTTTGGAACATTTTGTCACCAGCCGACTCCAAAATTCAGCGATTCCCCATCTCAGCCCAGAAAGCAGGTAGAACAACTTTTGTGGTGCCTTTCAAATGCCTACCAAGGTAGTGTAAAAACTACCAAGAGAACTCCTGCCTGGCACCTTCCCCGGTGGAGTTGTGCATGGGATGTCTTTGGAACATTTTGTCACCGGCCGACTCCAAAATTCAGCGATTCCCCATCTCAGCCCAGAAAGCAGGTAGAACAACTTTTGTGGTGTCCTTTTGATGCCTACCGGAGCAATGTAAAAACTACCAACAGAGCTCGTCCCTGGCACCTTCGCTAGTGGAGTTGTGCATGGGGTGTGTTCGGAACATTTTGTCACCGGCCGACTCCAAAATTCAGCGGTTCCCCATCTCAGCCCAGAAAGCAGGTAGAACAACTTTTGTGGTGCCTTTCAGCTGCCTACCAAGGTAGTGTAAAATCTACCAAGAGAACTCCTGTCTGGCACCTTCCCCGGTGGAGTTGTGCATGGGGTGTGTTTGGAACATTTTGTCACCGGCCGACTCCAAAATTCAGCGGTTCCCCATCTCAGCCCAGAAAGCAGGTAGAACAACTTTTGTGGTGTCTTTCAGATGCCTACCGGAGCAATGTAAAAACTACAGGAGAACTCCTGTCTGGCACCTTCCCCGGTGGAGTTGTGCATGGGGTGTGTTCGGAATATTTTGTCACCAGCCGAGTCCAAAAATTCAGCGGTTCCCCATCTCAGCCCACAAAGCAGGTAGAACAACTTTTGTGGTGTCTTTCAAATGCCTACCAAGGTAGTGTAAAAACTACCAAGAGAACTCCTGTCTGGCACCTTCCCCGGTGGAGTTGTGCAGGGGGTGTGTTTGGAACATTTTGTCACCGGCCGACTCCAAAATTCAGCGGTTCCCCATCTCAGCCCAGAAAGCAGGTAGAACA
Source organism: Falco biarmicus (assembly GCF_023638135.1). Classification (NCBI taxonomy): domain Eukaryota; kingdom Metazoa; phylum Chordata; class Aves; order Falconiformes; family Falconidae; genus Falco; species Falco biarmicus. The sequence continues at coordinate 26,295 of NW_026611721.1, forward strand.
ACTTTTGTGGTGCCTTTCAGGTGCCTACCAAGGTAGTGTAAAAACTACCAGGAGAACTCCTGTCTGGCACCTTCGCTAGTGGAGTTGTGCATGGGGTGTGTTTGGAACATTTTGTCACCGGCCGACTCCAAAATTCAGCGGTTCCCCATCTCAGCCCAGAAAGCAGGTAGAACTACTTTTGTGGTGCCTTTCAGCTGCCTACCAAGGTAGTGTAAAAACTACTAAGAGAACTCCTGTCTGGCACCTTCCCCGGTGGAGTTGTGCAGGGGGTGTGTTTGGAACATTTTGTCACCGGCCGAGTCCAAAATTCAGCGGTTCCTCATCTCAGCCCAGAAAGCAGGTAGAACAACTTTTGTGGTGTCTTTCAGCTGCCTACCGGAGCAATGTAAAAACTACCAAGAGAACTCCTGTCTGGCACCTTCCCCGGTGGAGTTGTGCAGGGGGTGTGTTTGGAACATTTTGTCACCAGCCGACTCCAAAATTCAGCGGTTCCCCATCTCAGCCCAGAAAGCAGGTAGAACAACTTTTGTGGTGCCTTTCAAATGCCTACCAAGGTAGTGTAAAAACTACAAAGAGAACTCCTGCCTGGCACCTTCCCCGGTGGAGTTGTGCATGGGGTGTCTTTGGAACATTTTGTCACCGGCCGACTCCAAAATTCAGCGGTTCCCCATCTCAGCCCAGAAAGCAGGTAGAACAACTTTTGTGGTGCCTTTCAGCTGCCTACCAAGGTAGTGTAAAAACTACTAAGAGAACTCCTGTCTGGCACCTTCCCCGGTGGAGTTGTGCATGGGGTGTGTTTGGAACATTTTGTCACCGGCCGAGTCCAAAATTCAGCGGTTCCCCATCTCAGCCCAGAAAGCAGGTAGAACAACTTTTGTGGTGTCTTTCAGATGCCTACCGGAGCAATGTAAAAACTACCAGGAGAACTCCTGTCTGGCACCTTCCCCGGTGGAGTTGTGCATGGGGTGTGTTTGGAACATTTTGTCACCGGCCGAGTCCAAAATTCAGCGATTCCCCATCTCAGCCCAGAAAGCAGGTAGAACAACTTTTGTGGTGCCTTTCAGGTGCCTACCAAGGTAGTGTAAAAACTACCAGGAGAACTCCTGTCTGGCACCTTCCCCGGTGGAGTTGTGCATGGGGTGTGTTTGGAACATTTTGTCACCGGCCGAGTCCAAAATTCAGCGATTCCCCATCTCAGCCCAGAAAGCAGGTAGAACAACTTTTGTGCTGCCTTTCAGCTCCCTACCAAGGTAGTGTAAAATCTACCAGGAGAACTCCTGTCTGGCACCTTCCCCGGTGGAGTTGTGCAGGGGGTGTGTTTGGAACATTTTGTCACCAGCCGAGTCCAAAATTCAGCGTTTCCCCATCTCAGCCCAGAAAGCAGGTAGAACAACTTTTGTGGTGTCTTTCAGATGCCTACCGGAGCAATGTAAAAACTACAGGAGAACTCCTGTCTGGCACCTTCCCCGGTGGAGTTGTGCAGGGGGTGTGTTTGGAACATTTTGTCACCGGCCGAGTCCAAAATTCAGCGTTTCCCCATCTCAGCCCAGAAAGCAGGTAGAACAACTTTTGTGGTGTCTTTCAGATGCCTACCGGAGCAATGTAAAAACTACCAGGAGAACTCCTGTCTGGCACCTTCCCCGGTGGAGTTGTGCAGGGGGTGTGTTTGGAACATTTTGTCACCGGCCGAGTCCAAAATTCAGCGATTCCCCATCTCAGCCCAGAAAGCAGGTAGAACAACTTTTGTGGTGCCTTTCAGATGCCTACCAAGGTAGTGTAAAAACTACCAAGAGAACTCCTGCCTGGCACCTTCCCCGGTGGAGTTGTGCATGGGGTGTGTTTGGAACATTTTGTCACCGGCCGACTCCAAAATTCAGCGGTTCCCCATCTCAGCCCAGAAAGCAGGTAGAACAACTTTTGTGGTGCCTTTCAGCTGCCTACCAAGGTAGTGTAAAAACTACCAAGAGAACTCCTGTCTGGCACCTTCCCCGGTGGAGTTGTGCATGGGGTGTGTTTGGAACATTTTGTCACCGCCCGACTCCAAAATTCAGCGGTTCCCCATCTCAGCCCAGAAAGCAGGTAGAACAACTTTTGTGGTGCCTTTCAGGTGCCTACCAAGGTAGTGTAAAAACTACCAGGAGAACTCCTGTCTGGCACCTTCGCTAGTGGAGTTGTGCATGGGGTGTCTTTGGAACATTTTGTCACTGGCCGAGTCCAAAATTCAGCGGTTCCCCATCTCAGCCCAGAAAGCAGGTAGAACAACTTTTGTGGTGTCTTTCAGATGCCTACCGGAGCAATGTAAAAACTACCAGGAGAACTCCTGTCTGGCACCTTCCCCGGTGGAGTTGTGCATGGGGTGTGTTTGGAACATTTTGTCACCAGCCGACTCCAAAATTCAGCGGTTCCCCATCTCAGCCCAGAAAGCAGGTAGAACAACTTTTGTGGTGCCTTTCAAATGCCTACCAAGGTAGTGTAAAAACTACCAAGAGAACTCCTGCCTGGCACCTTCCCCGGTGGAGTTGTGCATGGGGTGTCTTTGGAACATTTTGTCACCGGCCGAGTCCAAAATTCAGCGATTCCCCATCTCAGCCCAGAAAGCAGGTAGAACAACTTTTGTGGTGTCCTTTTGATGCCTACCGGAGCAATGTAAAAACTACCAACAGATCTCGTCCCTGGCACCTTCGCTAGTGGAGTTGTGCATGGGGTGTGTTCGGAACATTTTGTCACCGGCCGACTCCAAAATTCAGCGGTTCCCCATCTCAGCCCAGAAAGCAGGTAGAACAACTTTTGTGGTGCCTTTCAGGTGCCTACCAAGGTAGTGTAAAAACTACCAGGAGAACTCCTGTCTGGCACCTTCCCCGGTGGAGTTGTGCAGGGGGTGTGTTTGGAAAATTTTGTCACCGGCCGAGTCCAAAATTCAGCGATTCCCCATCTCAGCCCAGAAAGCAGGTAGAACAACTTTTGTGCTGCCTTTCAGCTCCCTACCAAGGTAGTGTAAAATCTACCAAGAGAACTCCTGTCTGGCACCTTCCCCGGTGGAGTTGTGCAGGGGGTGTGTTTGGAACATTTTGTCACCGGCCGACTCCAAAATTCAGCGGTTCCCCATCTCAGCCCAGAAAGCAGGAAGAACAACTTTTGTGGTGTCTTTCAGATGCCTACCGGAGCAATGTAAAAACTACTAAGAGAACTCCTGTCTGGCACCTTCCCCGGTGGAGTTGTGCATGGGGTGTCTTTGGAACATTTTGTCACCGGCCGAGTCCAAAATTCAGCGGTTCCTCATCTCAGCCCAGAAAGCAGGTAGAACAACTTTTGTGGTGTCTTTCAGCTGCCTACCGGAGCAATGTAAAAACTACCAAGAGAACTCCTGTCTGGCACCTTCCCCGGTGGAGTTGTGCATGGGGTGTGTTTGGAACATTTTGTCACCAGCCGACTCCAAAATTCAGCGGTTCCCCATCTCAGCCCAGAAAGCAGGTAGAACAACTTTTGTGGTGCCTTTCAAATGCCTACCAAGGTAGTGTAAAAACTACAAAGAGAACTCCTGCCTGGCACCTTCCCCGGTGGAGTTGTGCATGGGGTGTCTTTGGAACATTTTGTCACCGGCCGACTCCAAAATTCAGCGGTTCCCCATCTCAGCCCAGAAAGCAGGTAGAACAACTTTTGTGGTGCCTTTCAGCTGCCTACCAAGGTAGTGTAAAAACTACCAAGAGAACTCCTGTCTGGCACCTTCCCCGGTGGAGTTGTGCATGGGGTGTGTTTGGAACATTTTGTCACCGGCCGAGTCCAAAATTCAGCGGTTCCCCATCTCAGCCCAGAAAGCAGGTAGAACAACTTTTGTGGTGTCTTTCAGATGCCTACCGGAGCAATGTAAAAACTACCAGGAGAACTCCTGTCTGGCACCTTCCCCGGTGGAGTTGTGCATGGGGTGTGTTTGGAACATTTTGTCACCGGCCGAGTCCAAAATTCAGCGATTCCCCATCTCAGCCCAGAAAGCAGGTAGAACAACTTTTGTGGTGCCTTTCAGGTGCCTACCAAGGTAGTGTAAAAACTACCAGGAGAACTCCTGTCTGGCACCTTCCCCGGTGGAGTTGTGCATGGGGTGTGTTTGGAACATTTTGTCACCGGCCGAGTCCAAAATTCAGCGATTCCCCATCTCAGCCCAGAAAGCAGGTAGAACAACTTTTGTGCTGCCTTTCAGCTCCCTACCAAGGTAGTGTAAAATCTACCAGGAGAACTCCTGTCTGGCACCTTCCCCGGTGGAGTTGTGCAGGGGGTGTGTTTGGAACATTTTGTCACCAGCCGAGTCCAAAATTCAGCGTTTCCCCATCTCAGCCCAGAAAGCAGGTAGAACAACTTTTGTGGTGTCTTTCAGATGCCTACCGGAGCAATGTAAAAACTACAGGAGAACTCCTGTCTGGCACCTTCCCCGGTGGAGTTGTGCATGGGGTGTGTTTGGAACATTTTGTCACCGGCCGAGTCCAAAATTCAGCGTTTCCCCATCTCAGCCCAGAAAGCAGGTAGAACAACTTTTGTGGTGTCTTTCAGATGCCTACCGGAGCAATGTAAAAACTACCAGGAGAACTCCTGTCTGGCACCTTCCCCGGTGGAGTTGTGCAGGGGGTGTGTTTGGAACATTTTGTCACCGGCCGAGTCCAAAATTCAGCGGTTCCCCATCTCAGCCCAGAAAGCAGGTAGAACAACTTTTGTGGTGCCTTTCAGATGCCTACCAAGGTAGTGTAAAAACTACCAAGAGAACTCCTGCCTGGCACCTTCCCCGGTGGAGTTGTGCATGGGGTGTCTTTGGAACATTTTGTCACCGGCCGACTCCAAAATTCAGCGGTTCCCCATCTCAGCCCAGAAAGCAGGTAGAACAACTTTTGTGGTGCCTTTCAGCTGCCTACCAAGGTAGTGTAAAAACTACCAAGAGAACTCCTGTCTGGCACCTTCCCCGGTGGAGTTGTACATGGGGTGTGTTTGGAACATTTTGTCACCGCCCGACTCCAAAATTCAGCGGTTCCCCATCTCAGCCCAGAAAGCAGGTAGAACAACTTTTGTGGTGCCTTTCAGGTGCCTACCAAGGTAGTGTAAAAACTACCAGGAGAACTCCTGTCTGGCACCTTCGCTAGTGGAGTTGTGCATGGGGTGTCTTTGGAACATTTTGTCACTGGCCGAGTCCAAAATTCAGCGGTTCCCCATCTCAGCCCAGAAAGCAGGTAGAACAACTTTTGTGGTGTCTTTCAGATGCCTACCGGAGCAATGTAAAAACTACCAGGAGAACTCCTGTCTGGCACCTTCCCCGGTGGAGTTGTGCATGGGGTGTGTTTGGAACATTTTGTCACCAGCCGACTCCAAAATTCAGCGATTCCCCATCTCAGCCCAGAAAGCAGGTAGAACAACTTTTGTGGTGCCTTTCAAATGCCTACCAAGGTAGTGTAAAAACTACCAAGAGAACTCCTGCCTGGCACCTTCCCCGGTGGAGTTGTGCATGGGGTGTCTTTGGAACATTTTGTCACCGGCCGAGTCCAAAATTCAGCGATTCCCCATCTCAGCCCAGAAAGCAGGTAGAACAACTTTTGTGGTGTCCTTTTGATGCCTACCGGAGCAATGTAAAAACTACCAACAGATCTCGTCCCTGGCACCTTCGCTAGTGGAGTTGTGCATGGGGTGTGTTCGGAACATTTTGTCACCGCCCGACTCCAAAATTCAGCTGTTCCCCATCTCAGCCCAGAAAGCAGGTAGAACAACTTTTGTGGTGCCTTTCAGGTGCCTACCAAGGTAGTGTAAAAACTACCAGGAGAACTCCTGTCTGGCACCTTCCCCGGTGGAGTTGTGCAGGGGGTGTGTTTGGAACATTTTGTCACCGGCCGAGTCCAAAATTCAGCGATTCCCCATCTCAGCCCAGAAAGCAGGTAGAACAACTTTTGTGCTGCCTTTCAGCTCCCTACCAAGGTAGTGTAAAATCTACTAAGAGAACTCCTGTCTGGCACCTTCCCCGGTGGAGTTGTGCATGGGGTGTCTTTGGAACATTTTGTCACTGGCCGAGTCCAAAATTCAGCGGTTCCCCATCTCAGCCCAGAAAGCAGGTAGAACAACTTTTGTGGTGTCTTTCAGATGCCTACCGGAGCAATGTAAAAACTACTAAGAGAACTCCTGTCTGGCACCTTCCCCGGTGGAGTTGTGCATGGGGTGTGTTTGGAACATTTTGTCACCGGCCGAGTCCAAAATTCAGCGTTTCCCCATCTCAGCCCAGAAAGCAGGTAGAACAACTTTTGTGGTGTCTTTCAGATGCCTACCGGAGCAATGTAAGATCTACCAGGAGAACTCCCGTCTGGCACCTTCCCCGGTGGAGTTGTGCATGGGGTGTCTTTGGAACATTTTGTCACCGGCCGACTCCAAAATTCAGCGGTTCCCCATCTCAGCCCAGAAAGCAGGTAGAACAACTTTTGTGGTGCCTTTCAGCTGCCTACCAAGGTAGTGTAAAAACTACTAAGAGAACTCCTGTCTGGCACCTTCCCCGGTGGAGTTGTGCAGGGGGTGTGTTTGGAACATTTTGTCACCGGCCGAGTCCAAAATTCAGCGGTTCCTCATCTCAGCCCAGAAAGCAGGTAGAACAACTTTTGTGGTGTCTTTCAGCTGCCTACCGGAGCAATGTAAAAACTACCAGGAGAACTCCTGTCTGGCACCTTCCCCGGTGGAGTTGTGCATGGGGTGTGTTTGGAACATTTTGTCACCAGCCGACTCCAAAATTCAGCGGTTCCCCATCTCAGCCCAGAAAGCAGGTAGAACAACTTTTGTGGTGCCTTTCAAATGCCTACCAAGGTAGTGTAAAAACTACAAAGAGAACTCCTGCCTGGCACCTTCCCCGGTGGAGTTGTGCATGGGGTGTCTTTGGAACATTTTGTCACCGGCCGACTCCAAAATTCAGCGGTTCCCCATCTCAGCCCAGAAAGCAGGTAGAACATCTTTTGTGGTGCCTTTCAGATGCCTACCAAGGTAGTGTAAAAACTACCGAGAGAACTCCTGCCTGGCACCTTCCCCGGTGGAGTTGTGCATGGGGTGTGTTTGGAACATTTTGTCACCGGCCGAGTCCAAAATTCAGCGATTCCCCATCTCAGCCCAGAAAGCAGGTAGAACAACTTTTGTGGTGCCTTTCAGCTGCCTACCAAGGTAGTGTAAAAACTACCAAGAGAACTCCTGTCTGGCACCTTCCCCGGTGGAGTTGTGCATGGGGTGTGTTTGGAACATTTTGTCACCGGCCGAGTCCAAAATTCAGCGGTTCCCCATCTCAGCCCACAAAGCAGGTAGAACAACTTTTGTGGTGTCTTTCAGCTGCCTACCAAGGTAGTGTAAAAACTACCAGGAGAACTCCTGTCTGGCACCTTCGCTAGTGGAGTTGTGCATGGGGTGTCTTTGGAACATTTTGTCATTGGCCGAGTCCAAAATTCAGCGGTTCCCCATCTCAGCCCAGAAAACAGGTAGAACAACTTTTGTGGTGTCTTTCAGATGCCTACCGGAGCAATGTAAAAACTACCAGGAGAACTCCTGTCTGGCACCTTCCCCGGTGGAGTTGTGCATGGGGTGTGTTTGGAACATTTTGTCACCGGCCGAGTCCAAAATTCAGCGATTCCCCATCTCAGCCCAGAAAGCAGGTAGAACAACTTTTGTGGTGCCTTTCAGGTGCCTACCAAGGTAGTGTAAAAACTACCAGGAGAACTCCTGTCTGGCACCTTCCCCGGTGGAGTTGTGCAGGGGGTGTGTTTGGAACATTTTGTCACCGGCCGAGTCCAAAATTCAGCGATTCCCCATCTCAGCCCAGAAAGCAGGTAGAACAACTTTTGTGCTGCCTTGCAGCTCCCTACCAAGGTAGTGTAAAATCTACCAGGAGAACTCCTGTCTGGCACCTTCCCCGGTGGAGTTGTGCATGGGGTGTCTTTGGAACATTTTGTCACCGGCCGAGTCCAAAATTCAGCGGTTCCCCATCTCAGCCCAGAAAGCAGGTAGAACAACTTTTGTGGTGTCTTTCAGATGCCTACCGGAGCAATGTAAAAACTACCAGGAGAACTCCTGTCTGGCACCTTCCCCGGTGGAGTTGTGCATGGGGTGTGTTTGGAACATTTTGTCACCAGCCGACTCCAAAATTCAGCGGTTCCCCATCTCAGCCCAGAAAGCAGGTAGAACAACTTTTGTGGTGCCTTTCAGCTGCCTACCAAGGTAGTGTAAAAACTACCAAGAGAACTCCTGCCTGGCACCTTCCCCGGTGGAGTTGTGCATGGGGTGTCTTTGGAACATTTTGTCACCGGCCGAGTCCAAAATTCAGCGATTCCCCATCTCAGCCCAGAAAGCAGGTAGAACAACTTTTGTGGTGTCCTTTTGATGCCTACCGGAGCAATGTAAAAACTACCAACAGAGCTCGTCCCTGGCACCTTCGCTAGTGGAGTTGTGCATGGGGTGTGTTTGGAACATTTTGTCACCGCCCGACTCCAAAATTCAGCGGTTCCCCATCTCAGCCCAGAAAGCAGGTAGAACAACTTTTGTGGTGTCTTTCAGATGCCTACCAAGGTAGTGTAAAAACTATCAAGAGAACGCTTGTCTGGCACATTCCCCGGTGGAGTTGTGCAGGGGGTGTCTTTGGAACATTTTGTCACCGGCCGAGTCCAAAATTCAGCGATTCCCCATCTCAGCCCAGAAAGCAGGTAGAACAACTTTTGTGGTGTCTTTCACCTGCCTACCGGAGCAATGTAAAAACTACCAGGAGAACTCCTGTCTGGCACCTTCCCCGGTGGAGTTGTGCATGGGGTGTGTTCGGAACATTTTGTCACCAGCCGAGTCCAAAAATTCAGCGGTTCCCCATCTCAGCCCAGAAAGCAGGTAGAACAACTTTTGTGGTGTCTTTCAAATGCCTACCAAGGTAGTGTAAAAACTACCAAGAGAACTCCTGCCTGGCACCTTCCCCGGTGGAGTTGTGCAGGGGGTGTGTTTGGAACATTTTGTCACCGGCCGAGTCCAAAAATTCAGCGGTTCCCCATCTCAGCCCAGAAAGCAGGTAGAACAACTTTTGTGGTGCCTTTCAGGTGCCTACCAAGGTAGTGTAAAAACTACCAGGAGAACTCCTGTCTGGCACCTTCCCCGGTGGAGTTGTGCATGGGGTGTCTTTGGAACATTTTGTCACCAGCCGACTCCAAAATTCAGCGGTTCCTCATCTCAGCCCAGAAAGCAGGTAGAACAACTTTTGTGGTGTCCTTTTGATGCCTACCGGAGCAATGTAAAAACTACCAACAGAGCTCGTCCCTGGCACCTTCGCTAGTGGAGTTGTGCATGGGGTGTCTTTGGAACATTTTGTCACCGGCCGACTCCAAAATTCAGCGATTCCCCATCTCAGCCCAGAAAGCAGGTAGAACAACTTTTGTGGTGCCTTTCAGATGCCTACCAAGGTAGTGTAAAAACTACCAAGAGAACTCCTGCCTGGCACCTTCCCCGGTGGAGTTGTGCATGGGGTGTGTTTGGAACATTTTGTCACCGGCCGAGTCCAAAATTCAGCGGTTCCCCATCTCAGCCCAGAAAGCAGGTAGAACAACTTTTGTGGTGCCTTTCAGCTGCCTACCAAGGTAGTGTAAAAACTACCAAGAGAACTCCTGTCTGGCACCTTCCCCGGTGGAGTTGTGCATGGGGTGTGTTTGGAACATTTTGTCACCGCCCGACTCCAAAATTCAGCGGTTCCCCATCTCAGCCCAGAAAGCAGGTAGAACAACTTTTGTGGTGCCTTTCAGGTGCCTACCAAGGTAGTGTAAAAACTACCAGGAGAACTCCTGTCTGGCACCTTCGCTAGTGGAGTTTTGCATGGGGTGTCTTTGGAACATTTTGTCACTGGCCGAGTCCAAAATTCAGCGGTTCCCCATCTCAGCCCAGAAAGCAGGTAGAACAACTTTTGTGGTGTCTTTCAGATGCCTACCGGAGCAATGTAAAAACTACCAGGAGAACTCCTGTCTGGCACCTTCCCCGGTGGAGTTGTGCATGGGGTGTGTTTGGAACATTTTGTCACCAGCCGACTCCAAAATTCAGCGGTTCCCCATCTCAGCCCAGAAAGCAGGTAGAACAACTTTTGTGGTGCCTTTCAAATGCCTACCAAGGTAGTGTAAAAACTACCAAGAGAACTCCTGCCTGGCACCTTCCCCGGTGGAGTTGTGCATGGGGTGTCTTTGGAACATTTTGTCACCGGCCGAGTCCAAAATTCAGCGATTCCCCATCTCAGCCCAGAAAGCAGGTAGAACAACTTTTGTGGTGTCCTTTTGATGCCTACCGGAGCAATGTAAAAACTACCAACAGATCTCGTCCCTGGCACCTTCGCTAGTGGAGTTGTGCATGGGGTGTGTTCGGAACATTTTGTCACCGGCCGACTCCAAAATTCAGCGGTTCCCCATCTCAGCCCAGAAAGCAGGTAGAACAACTTTTGTGGTGCCTTTCAGATGCCTACCAAGGTAGTGTAAAAACTACCAAGAGAACTCCTGCCTGGCACCTTCCCCGGTGGAGTTGTGCATGGGGTGTGTTTGGAACATTTTGTCACCGGCCGAGTCCAAAATTCAGCGGTTCCCCATCTCAGCCCAGAAAGCAGGTAGAACAACTTTTGTGGTGTCTTTCAGATGCCTACCGGAGCAATGTAAAAACTACCAGGAGAACTCCTGTCTGGCACCTTCCCCGGTGGAGTTGTGCATGGGGTGTGTTTGGAACATTTTGTCACCGGCCGAGTCCAAAATTCAGCGATTCCCCATCTCAGCCCAGAAAGCAGGTAGAACAACTTTTGTGGTGCCTTTCAGGTGCCTACCAAGGTAGTGTAAAAACTACCAGGAGAACTCCTGTCTGGCACCTTCCCCGGTGGAGTTGTGCAGGGGGTGTGTTTGGAACATTTTGTCACCGGCCGAGTCCAAAATTCAGCGATTCCCCATCTCAGCCCAGAAAGCAGGTAGAACAACTTTTGTGCTGCCTTTCAGCTCCCTACCAAGGTAGTGTAAAATCTACCAGGAGAACTCCTGTCTGGCACCTTCCCCGGTGGAGTTGTGCAGGGGGTGTGTTTGGAACATTTTGTCACCAGCCGAGTCCAAAATTCAGCGTTTCCCCATCTCAGCCCAGAAAGCAGGTAGAACAACTTTTGTGGTGTCTTTCAGATGCCTACCGGAGCAATGTAAAAACTACAGGAGAACTCCTGTCTGGCACCTTCCCCGGTGGAGTTGTGCAGGGGGTGTGTTTGGAACATTTTGTCACCGGCCGAGTCCAAAATTCAGCGTTTCCCCATCTCAGCCCAGAAAGCAGGTAGAACAACTTTTGTGGTGTCTTTCAGATGCCTACCGGAGCAATGTAAAAACTACAGGAGAACTCCTGTCTGGCACCTTCCCCGGTGGAGTTGTGCAGGGGGTGTGTTTGGAACATTTTGTCACCGGCCGAGTCCAAAATTCAGCGATTCCCCATCTCAGCCCAGAAAGCAGGTAGAACAACTTTTGTGGTGTCCTTTTGATGCCTACCGGAGCAATGTAAAAACTACCAACAGATCTCGTCCCTGGCACCTTCGCTAGTGGAGTTGTGCATGGGGTGTGTTCGGAACATTTTGTCACCGGCCGACTCCAAAATTCAGCGGTTCCCCATCTCAGCCCAGAAAGCAGGTAGAACAACTTTTGTGGTGCCTTTCAGATGCCTACCAAGGTAGTGTAAAAACTACCAAGAGAACTCCTGCCTGGCACCTTCCCCGGTGGAGTTGTGCATGGGGTGTGTTTGGAACATTTTGTCACCGGCCGAGTCCAAAATTCAGCGGTTCCCCATCTCAGCCCAGAAAGCAGGTAGAACAACTTTTGTGGTGTCTTTCAGATGCCTACCGGAGCAATGTAAAAACTACCAGGAGAACTCCTGTCTGGCACCTTCCCCGGTGGAGTTGTGCATGGGGTGTGTTTGGAACATTTTGTCACCGGCCGAGTCCAAAATTCAGCGATTCCCCATCTCAGCCCAGAAAGCAGGTAGAACAACTTTTGTGGTGCCTTTCAGGTGCCTACCAAGGTAGTGTAAAAACTACCAGGAGAACTCCTGTCTGGCACCTTCCCCGGTGGAGTTGTGCAGGGGGTGTGTTTGGAACATTTTGTCACCGGCCGAGTCCAAAATTCAGCGATTCCCCATCTCAGCCCAGAAAGCAGGTAGAACAACTTTTGTGCTGCCTTTCAGCTCCCTATCAAGGTAGTGTAAAATCTACCAGGAGAACTCCTGTCTGGCACCTTCCCCGGTGGAGTTGTGCAGGGGGTGTGTTTGGAACATTTTGTCACCAGCCGAGTCCAAAATTCAGCGTTTCCCCATCTCAGCCCAGAAAGCAGGTAGAACAACTTTTGTGGTGTCTTTCAGATGCCTACCGGAGCAATGTAAAAACTACAGGAGAACTCCTGTCTGGCACCTTCCCCGGTGGAGTTGTGCAGGGGGTGTGTTTGGAACATTTTGTCACCGGCCGAGTCCAAAATTCAGCGTTTCCCCATCTCAGCCCAGAAAGCAGGTAGAACAACTTTTGTGGTGTCTTTCAGATGCCTACCGGAGCAATGTAAAAACTACCAGGAGAACTCCTGTCTGGCACCTTCCCCGGTGGAGTTGTGCAGGGGGTGTGTTTGGAACATTTTGTCACCGGCCGAGTCCAAAATTCAGCGATTCCCCATCTCAGCCCAGAAAGCAGGTAGAACAACTTTTGTGGTGCCTTTCAGATGCCTACCAAGGTAGTGTAAAAACTACCAAGAGAACTCCTGCCTGGCACCTTCCCCGGTGGAGTTGTGCATGGGGTGTGTTTGGAACATTTTGTCACCAGCCGACTCCAAAATTCAGCGGTTCCCAATCTCAGCCCAGAAAGCAGGTAGAACAACTTTTGTGGTGCCTTTCAGCTGCCTACCAAGGTAGTGTAAAAACTACCAAGAGAACTCCTGTCTGGCACCTTCCCCGGTGGAGTTGTGCATGGGGTGTGTTTGGAACATTTTGTCACCGGCCGAGTCCAAAATTCAGCGATTCCCCATCTCAGCCCAGAAAGCAGGTAGAACAACTTTTGTGGTGCCTTTCAGGTGCCTACCAAGGTAGTGTAAAAACTACCAGGAGAACTCCTGTCTGGCACCTTCCCCGGTGGAGTTGTGCAGGGGGTGTCTTTGGAACATTTTGTCACCAGCCGAGTCCAAAATTCAGCGTTTCCCCATCTCAGCCCAGAAAGCAGGTAGAAAAACTTTTGTGCTGCCTTTCAGATGCCTACCAAGGTAGTGTAAAATCTACCAAGAGAACTCCTGTCTGGCACCTTCCCCGGTGGAGTTGTGCATGGGGTGTCTTTGGAACATTTTGTCACCGGCCGAGTCCAAAATTCAGCGATTCCCCATCTCAGCCCAGAAAGCAGGTAGAACAACTTTTGTGCTGCCTTGCAGCTCCCTACCAAGGTAGTGTAAAAACTACCAAGAGAACTCCTGCCTGGCACCTTCCCCGGTGGAGTTGTGCATGGGGTGTGTTTGGAACATTTTGTCACCGGCCGAGTCCAAAATTCAGCGATTCCCCATCTCAGCCCAGAAAGCAGGTAGAACAACTTTTGTGGTGTCCTTTTGATGCCTACCGGAGCAATGTAAAAACTACCAACAGATCTCGTCCCTGGCACCTTCGCTAGTGGAGTTGTGCATGGGGTGTGTTCGGAACATTTTGTCACCGGCCGACTCCAAAATTCAGCGGTTCCCCATCTCAGCCCAGAAAGCAGGTAGAACAACTTTTGTGGTGCCTTTCAGGTGCCTACCAAGGTAGTGTAAAAACTACCAGGAGAACTCCTGTCTGGCACCTTCCCCGGTGGAGTTGTGCAGGGGGTGTGTTTGGAAAATTTTGTCACCGGCCGAGTCCAAAATTCAGCGATTCCCCATCTCAGCCCAGAAAGCAGGTAGAACAACTTTTGTGCTGCCTTTCAGCTCCCTACCAAGGTAGTGTAAAATCTACCAAGAGAACTCCTGTCTGGCACCTTCCCCGGTGGAGTTGTGCAGGGGGTGTGTTTGGAACATTTTGTCACCGGCCGACTCCAAAATTCAGCGGTTCCCCATCTCAGCCCAGAAAGCAGGTAGAACAACTTTTGTGGTGTCTTTCAGATGCCTACCGGAGCAATGTAAAAACTACTAAGAGAACTCCTGTCTGGCACCTTCCCCGGTGGAGTTGTGCATGGGGTGTGTTTGGAACATTTTGTCACCGGCCGAGTCCAAAATTCAGCGGTTCCTCATCTCAGCCCAGAAAGCAGGTAGAACAACTTTTGTGGTGTCTTTCAGCTGCCTACCGGAGCAATGTAAAAACTACCAAGAGAACTCCTGTCTGGCACCTTCCCCGGTGGAGTTGTGCATGGGGTGTGTTGGAACATTTTGTCACCAGCCGACTCCAAAATTCAGCGGTTCCCCATCTCAGCCCAGAAAGCAGGTAGAACAACTTTTGTGGTGCCTTTCAAATGCCTACCAAGGTAGTGTAAAAACTACAAAGAGAACTCCTGCCTGGCACCTTCCCCGGTGGAGTTGTGCATGGGGTGTCTTTGGAACATTTTGTCACCGGCCGACTCCAAAATTCAGCGGTTCCCCATCTCAGCCCAGAAAGCAGGTAGAACAACTTTTGTGGTGCCTTTCAGCTGCCTACCAAGGTAGTGTAAAAACTACCAAGAGAACTCCTGTCTGGCACCTTCCCCGGTGGAGTTGTGCATGGGGTGTGTTTGGAACATTTTGTCACCGGCCGAGTCCAAAATTCAGCGGTTCCCCATCTCAGCCCAGAAAGCAGGTAGAACAACTTTTGTGGTGTCTTTCAGATGCCTACCGGAGCAATGTAAAAACTACCAGGAGAACTCCTGTCTGGCACCTTCCCCGGTGGAGTTGTGCATGGGGTGTGTTTGGAACATTTTGTCACCGGCCGAGTCCAAAATTCAGCGATTCCCCATCTCAGCCCAGAAAGCAGGTAGAACAACTTTTGTGGTGCCTTTCAGGTGCCTACCAAGGTAGTGTAAAAACTACCAGGAGAACTCCTGTCTGGCACCTTCCCCGGTGGAGTTGTGCATGGGGTGTGTTTGGAACATTTTGTCACCGGCCGAGTCCAAAAATTCAGCGGTTCCCCATCTCAGCCCAGAAAGCAGGTAGAACAACTTTTGTGGTGTCTTTCAAATGCCTACCAAGGTAGTGTAAAAACTACCAAGAGAACTCCTGCCTGGCACCTTCCCCGGTGGAGTTGTGCAGGGGGTGTGTTTGGAACATTTTGTCACCGGCCGAGTCCAAAAATTCAGCGGTTCCCCATCTCAGCCCAGAAAGCAGGTAGAACAACTTTTGTGGTGCCTTTCAGGTGCCTACCAAGGTAGTGTAAAAACTACCAGGAGAACTCCTGTCTGGCACCTTCCCCGGTGGAGTTGTGCATGGGGTGTCTTTGGAACATTTTGTCACCAGCCGACTCCAAAATTCAGCGGTTCCTCATCTCAGCCCAGAAAGCAGGTAGAACAACTTTTGTGGTGTCCTTTTGATGCCTACCGGAGCAATGTAAAAACTACCAACAGAGCTCGTCCCTGGCACCTTCGCTAGTGGAGTTGTGCATGGGGTGTCTTTGGAACATTTTGTCACCGGCCGACTCCAAAATTCAGCGATTCCCCATCTCAGCCCAGAAAGCAGGTAGAACAACTTTTGTGGTGCCTTTCAGATGCCTACCAAGGTAGTGTAAAAACTACCAAGAGAACTCCTGCCTGGCACCTTCCCCGGTGGAGTTGTGCATGGGGTGTGTTTGGAACATTTTGTCACCGGCCGAGTCCAAAATTCAGCGGTTCCCCATCTCAGCCCAGAAAGCAGGTAGAACAACTTTTGTGGTGCCTTTCAGCTGCCTACCAAGGTAGTGTAAAAACTACCAAGAGAACTCCTGTCTGGCACCTTCCCCGGTGGAGTTGTGCATGGGGTGTGTTTGGAACATTTTGTCACCGCCCGACTCCAAAATTCAGCGGTTCCCCATCTCAGCCCAGAAAGCAGGTAGAACAACTTTTGTGGTGCCTTTCAGGTGCCTACCAAGGTAGTGTAAAAACTACCAGGAGAACTCCTGTCTGGCACCTTCGCTAGTGGAGTTTTGCATGGGGTGTCTTTGGAACATTTTGTCACTGGCCGAGTCCAAAATTCAGCGGTTCCCCATCTCAGCCCAGAAAGCAGGTAGAACAACTTTTGTGGTGTCTTTCAGATGCCTACCGGAGCAATGTAAAAACTACCAGGAGAACTCCTGTCTGGCACCTTCCCCGGTGGAGTTGTGCATGGGGTGTGTTTGGAACATTTTGTCACCAGCCGACTCCAAAATTCAGCGGTTCCCCATCTCAGCCCAGAAAGCAGGTAGAACAACTTTTGTGGTGCCTTTCAAATGCCTACCAAGGTAGTGTAAAAACTACCAAGAGAACTCCTGCCTGGCACCTTCCCCGGTGGAGTTGTGCATGGGGTGTCTTTGGAACATTTTGTCACCGGCCGAGTCCAAAATTCAGCGATTCCCCATCTCAGCCCAGAAAGCAGGTAGAACAACTTTTGTGGTGTCCTTTTGATGCCTACCGGAGCAATGTAAAAACTACCAACAGATCTCGTCCCTGGCACCTTCGCTAGTGGAGTTGTGCATGGGGTGTGTTCGGAACATTTTGTCACCGGCCGACTCCAAAATTCAGCGGTTCCCCATCTCAGCCCAGAAAGCAGGTAGAACAACTTTTGTGGTGCCTTTCAGATGCCTACCAAGGTAGTGTAAAAACTACCAAGAGAACTCCTGCCTGGCACCTTCCCCGGTGGAGTTGTGCATGGGGTGTGTTTGGAACATTTTGTCACCGGCCGAGTCCAAAATTCAGCGGTTCCCCATCTCAGCCCAGAAAGCAGGTAGAACAACTTTTGTGGTGTCTTTCAGATGCCTACCGGAGCAATGTAAAAACTACCAGGAGAACTCCTGTCTGGCACCTTCCCCGGTGGAGTTGTGCATGGGGTGTGTTTGGAACATTTTGTCACCGGCCGAGTCCAAAATTCAGCGATTCCCCATCTCAGCCCAGAAAGCAGGTAGAACAACTTTTGTGGTGCCTTTCAGGTGCCTACCAAGGTAGTGTAAAAACTACCAGGAGAACTCCTGTCTGGCACCTTCCCCGGTGGAGTTGTGCAGGGGGTGTGTTTGGAACATTTTGTCACCGGCCGAGTCCAAAATTCAGCGATTCCCCATCTCAGCCCAGAAAGCAGGTAGAACAACTTTTGTGCTGCCTTTCAGCTCCCTACCAAGGTAGTGTAAAATCTACCAGGAGAACTCCTGTCTGGCACCTTCCCCGGTGGAGTTGTGCAGGGGGTGTGTTTGGAACATTTTGTCACCAGCCGAGTCCAAAATTCAGCGTTTCCCCATCTCAGCCCAGAAAGCAGGTAGAACAACTTTTGTGGTGTCTTTCAGATGCCTACCGGAGCAATGTAAAAACTACAGGAGAACTCCTGTCTGGCACCTTCCCCGGTGGAGTTGTGCAGGGGGTGTGTTTGGAACATTTTGTCACCGGCCGAGTCCAAAATTCAGCGTTTCCCCATCTCAGCCCAGAAAGCAGGTAGAACAACTTTTGTGGTGTCTTTCAGATGCCTACCGGAGCAATGTAAAAACTACCAGGAGAACTCCTGTCTGGCACCTTCCCCGGTGGAGTTGTGCAGGGGGTGTGTTTGGAACATTTTGTCACCGGCCGAGTCCAAAATTCAGCGATTCCCCATCTCAGCCCAGAAAGCAGGTAGAACAACTTTTGTGGTGCCTTTCAGATGCCTACCAAGGTAGTGTAAAAACTACCAAGAGAACTCCTGCCTGGCACCTTCCCCGGTGGAGTTGTGCATGGGGTGTGTTTGGAACATTTTGTCACCGGCCGAGTCCAAAATTCAGCGGTTCCCCATCTCAGCCCAGAAAGCAGGTAGAACAACTTTTGTGGTGCCTTTCAGCTGCCTACCAAGGTAGTGTAAAAACTACCAAGAGAACTCCTGTCTGGCACCTTCCCCGGTGGAGTTGTGCAGGGGGTGTGTTTGGAACATTTTGTCACCGGCCGACTCCAAAATTCAGCGGTTCCCCATCTCAGCCCAGAAAGCAGGTAGAACAACTTTTGTGGTGCCTTTCAGGTGCCTACCAAGATAGTGTAAAAACTACCAGGAGAACTCCTGTCTGGCACCTTCGCTAGTGGAGTTGTGCATGGGGTGTCTTTGGAACATTTTGTCACTGGCCGAGTCCAAAATTCAGCGGTTCCCCATCTCAGCCCAGAAAGCAGGTAGAACAACTTTTGTGGTGTCTTTCAGATGCCTACCGGAGCAATGTAAAAACTACCAGGAGAACTCCTGTCTGGCACCTTCCCCGGTGGAGTTGTGCATGGGGTGTGTTTGGAACATTTTGTCACCAGCCGACTCCAAAATTCAGCGGTTCCCCATCTCAGCCCAGAAAGCAGGTAGAACAACTTTTGTGGTGCCTTTCAAATGCCTACCAAGGTAGTGTAAAAACTACCAAGAGAACTCCTGCCTGGCACCTTCCCCGGTGGAGTTGTGCATGGGGTGTCTTTGGAACATTTTGTCACCGGCCGAGTCCAAAATTCAGCGATTCCCCATCTCAGCCCAGAAAGCAGGTAGAACAACTTTTGTGGTGTCCTTTTGATGCCTACCGGAGCAATGTAAAAACTACCAACAGATCTCGTCCCTGGCACCTTCGCTAGTGGAGTTGTGCATGGGGTGTGTTCGGAACATTTTGTCACCGGCCGACTCCAAAATTCAGCGGTTCCCCATCTCAGCCCAGAAAGCAGGTAGAACAACTTTTGTGGTGCCTTTCAGGTGCCTACCAAGGTAGTGTAAAAACTACCAGGAGAACTCCTGTCTGGCACCTTCCCCGGTGGAGTTGTGCAGGGGGTGTGTTTGGAAAATTTTGTCACCGGCCGAGTCCAAAATTCAGCGATTCCCCATCTCAGCCCAGAAAGCAGGTAGAACAACTTTTGTGCTGCCTTTCAGCTCCCTACCAAGGTAGTGTAAAATCTACCAAGAGAACTCCTGTCTGGCACCTTCCCCGGTGGAGTTGTGCAGGGGGTGTGTTTGGAACATTTTGTCACCGGCCGACTCCAAAATTCAGCGGTTCCCCATCTCAGCCCAGAAAGCAGGTAGAACAACTTTTGTGGTGTCTTTCAGATGCCTACCGGAGCAATGTAAAAACTACTAAGAGAACTCCTGTCTGGCACCTTCCCCGGTGGAGTTGTGCATGGGGTGTCTTTGGAACATTTTGTCACCGGCCGAGTCCAAAATTCAGCGGTTCCTCATCTCAGCCCAGAAAGCAGGTAGAACAACTTTTGTGGTGTCTTTCAGCTGCCTACCGGAGCAATGTAAAAACTACCAAGAGAACTCCTGTCTGGCACCTTCCCCGGTGGAGTTGTGCATGGGGTGTGTTGGAACATTTTGTCACCAGCCGACTCCAAAATTCAGCGGTTCCCCATCTCAGCCCAGAAAGCAGGTAGAACAACTTTTGTGGTGCCTTTCAAATGCCTACCAAGGTAGTGTAAAAACTACAAAGAGAACTCCTGCCTGGCACCTTCCCCGGTGGAGTTGTGCATGGGGTGTCTTTGGAACATTTTGTCACCGGCCGACTCCAAAATTCAGCGGTTCCCCATCTCAGCCCAGAAAGCAGGTAGAACAACTTTTGTGGTGCCTTTCAGCTGCCTACCAAGGTAGTGTAAAAACTACCAAGAGAACTCCTGTCTGGCACCTTCCCCGGTGGAGTTGTGCATGGGGTGTGTTTGGAACATTTTGTCACCGGCCGAGTCCAAAATTCAGCGGTTCCCCATCTCAGCCCAGAAAGCAGGTAGAACAACTTTTGTGGTGTCTTTCAGATGCCTACCGGAGCAATGTAAAAACTACCAGGAGAACTCCTGTCTGGCACCTTCCCCGGTGGAGTTGTGCATGGGGTGTGTTTGGAACATTTTGTCACCGGCCGAGTCCAAAATTCAGCGATTCCCCATCTCAGCCCAGAAAGCAGGTAGAACAACTTTTGTGGTGCCTTTCAGGTGCCTACCAAGGTAGTGTAAAAACTACCAGGAGAACTCCTGTCTGGCACCTTCCCCGGTGGAGTTGTGCATGGGGTGTGTTTGGAACATTTTGTCACCGGCCGAGTCCAAAATTCAGCGATTCCCCATCTCAGCCCAGAAAGCAGGTAGAACAACTTTTGTGCTGCCTTTCAGCTCCCTACCAAGGTAGTGTAAAATCTACCAGGAGAACTCCTGTCTGGCACCTTCCCCGGTGGAGTTGTGCAGGGGGTGTGTTTGGAACATTTTGTCACCAGCCGAGTCCAAAATTCAGCGTTTCCCCATCTCAGCCCAGAAAGCAGGTAGAACAACTTTTGTGGTGTCTTTCAGATGCCTACCGGAGCAATGTAAAAACTACAGGAGAACTCCTGTCTGGCACCTTCCCCGGTGGAGTTGTGCATGGGGTGTGTTTGGAACATTTTGTCACCGGCCGAGTCCAAAATTCAGCGTTTCCCCATCTCAGCCCAGAAAGCAGGTAGAACAACTTTTGTGGTGTCTTTCAGATGCCTACCGGAGCAATGTAAAAACTACCAGGAGAACTCCTGTCTGGCACCTTCCCCGGTGGAGTTGTGCAGGGGGTGTGTTTGGAACATTTTGTCACCGGCCGAGTCCAAAATTCAGCGGTTCCCCATCTCAGCCCAGAAAGCAGGTAGAACAACTTTTGTGGTGCCTTTCAGATGCCTACCAAGGTAGTGTAAAAACTACCAAGAGAACTCCTGCCTGGCACCTTCCCCGGTGGAGTTGTGCATGGGGTGTGTTTGGAACATTTTGTCACCGGCCGAGTCCAAAATTCAGCGGTTCCCCATCTCAGCCCAGAAAGCAGGTAGAACAACTTTTGTGGTGTCTTTCAGATGCCTACCGGAGCAATGTAAAAACTACCAGGAGAACTCCTGTCTGGCACCTTCCCCGGTGGAGTTGTGCATGGGGTGTGTTTGGAACATTTTGTCACCGGCCGAGTCCAAAATTCAGCGATTCCCCATCTCAGCCCAGAAAGCAGGTAGAACAACTTTTGTGGTGCCTTTCAGGTGCCTACCAAGGTAGTGTAAAAACTACCAGGAGAACTCCTGTCTGGCACCTTCCCCGGTGGAGTTGTGCAGGGGGTGTGTTTGGAACATTTTGTCACCGGCCGAGTCCAAAATTCAGCGATTCCCCATCTCAGCCCAGAAAGCAGGTAGAACAACTTTTGTGCTGCCTTTCAGCTCCCTACCAAGGTAGTGTAAAATCTACCAGGAGAACTCCTGTCTGGCACCTTCCCCGGTGGAGTTGTGCAGGGGGTGTGTTTGGAACATTTTGTCACCAGCCGAGTCCAAAATTCAGCGTTTCCCCATCTCAGCCCAGAAAGCAGGTAGAACAACTTTTGTGGTGTCTTTCAGATGCCTACCGGAGCAATGTAAAAACTACAGGAGAACTCCTGTCTGGCACCTTCCCCGGTGGAGTTGTGCAGGGGGTGTGTTTGGAACATTTTGTCACCGGCCGAGTCCAAAATTCAGCGTTTCCCCATCTCAGCCCAGAAAGCAGGTAGAACAACTTTTGTGGTGTCTTTCAGATGCCTACCGGAGCAATGTAAAAACTACCAGGAGAACTCCTGTCTGGCACCTTCCCCGGTGGAGTTGTGCAGGGGGTGTGTTTGGAACATTTTGTCACCGGCCGAGTCCAAAATTCAGCGATTCCCCATCTCAGCCCAGAAAGCAGGTAGAACAACTTTTGTGGTGCCTTTCAGATGCCTACCAAGGTAGTGTAAAAACTACCAAGAGAACTCCTGCCTGGCACCTTCCCCGGTGGAGTTGTGCATGGGGTGTGTTTGGAACATTTTGTCACCGGCCGAGTCCAAAATTCAGCGGTTCCCCATCTCAGCCCAGAAAGCAGGTAGAACAACTTTTGTGGTGCCTTTCAGCTGCCTACCAAGGTAGTGTAAAAACTACCAAGAGAACTCCTGTCTGGCACCTTCCCCGGTGGAGTTGTGCATGGGGTGTGTTTGGAACATTTTGTCACCGCCCGACTCCAAAATTCAGCGGTTCCCCATCTCAGCCCAGAAAGCAGGTAGAACAACTTTTGTGGTGCCTTTCAGGTGCCTACCAAGATAGTGTAAAAACTACCAGGAGAACTCCTGTCTGGCACCTTCGCTAGTGGAGTTGTGCATGGGGTGTCTTTGGAACATTTTGTCACTGGCCGAGTCCAAAATTCAGCGGTTCCCCATCTCAGCCCAGAAAGCAGGTAGAACAACTTTTGTGGTGTCTTTCAGATGCCTACCGGAGCAATGTAAAAACTACCAGGAGAACTCCTGTCTGGCACCTTCCCCGGTGGAGTTGTGCATGGGGTGTGTTTGGAACATTTTGTCACCAGCCGACTCCAAAATTCAGCGGTTCCCCATCTCAGCCCAGAAAGCAGGTAGAACAACTTTTGTGGTGCCTTTCAAATGCCTACCAAGGTAGTGTAAAAACTACCAAGAGAACTCCTGCCTGGCACCTTCCCCGGTGGAGTTGTGCATGGGGTGTCTTTGGAACATTTTGTCACCGGCCGAGTCCAAAATTCAGCGATTCCCCATCTCAGCCCAGAAAGCAGGTAGAACAACTTTTGTGGTGTCCTTTTGATGCCTACCGGAGCAATGTAAAAACTACCAACAGATCTCGTCCCTGGCACCTTCGCTAGTGGAGTTGTGCATGGGGTGTGTTCGGAACATTTTGTCACCGCCCGACTCCAAAATTCAGCTGTTCCCCATCTCAGCCCAGAAAGCAGGTAGAACAACTTTTGTGGTGCCTTTCAGGTGCCTACCAAGGTAGTGTAAAAACTACCAGGAGAACTCCTGTCTGGCACCTTCCCCGGTGGAGTTGTGCAGGGGGTGTGTTTGGAACATTTTGTCACCGGCCGAGTCCAAAATTCAGCGATTCCCCATCTCAGCCCAGAAAGCAGGTAGAACAACTTTTGTGCTGCCTTTCAGCTCCCTACCAAGGTAGTGTAAAATCTACCAAGAGAACTCCTGTCTGGCACCTTCCCCGGTGGAGTTGTGCAGGGGGTGTGTTTGGAACATTTTGTCACCGGCCGACTCCAAAATTCAGCGGTTCCCCATCTCAGCCCAGAAAGCAGGTAGAACAACTTTTGTGGTGTCTTTCAGATGCCTACCGGAGCAATGTAAAAACTACTAAGAGAACTCCTGTCTGGCACCTTCCCCGGTGGAGTTGTGCATGGGGTGTCTTTGGAACATTTTGTCACCGGCCGAGTCCAAAATTCAGCGGTTCCTCATCTCAGCCCAGAAAGCAGGTAGAACAACTTTTGTGGTGTCTTTCAGCTGCCTACCGGAGCAATGTAAAAACTACCAAGAGAACTCCTGTCTGGCACCTTCCCCGGTGGAGTTGTGCATGGGGTGTGTTGGAACATTTTGTCACCAGCCGACTCCAAAATTCAGCGGTTCCCCATCTCAGCCCAGAAAGCAGGTAGAACAACTTTTGTGGTGCCTTTCAAATGCCTACCAAGGTAGTGTAAAAACTACAAAGAGAACTCCTGCCTGGCACCTTCCCCGGTGGAGTTGTGCATGGGGTGTCTTTGGAACATTTTGTCACCGGCCGACTCCAAAATTCAGCGGTTCCCCATCTCAGCCCAGAAAGCAGGTAGAACAACTTTTGTGGTGCCTTTCAGCTGCCTACCAAGGTAGTGTAAAAACTACCAAGAGAACTCCTGTCTGGCACCTTCCCCGGTGGAGTTGTGCATGGGGTGTGTTTGGAACATTTTGTCACCGGCCGAGTCCAAAATTCAGCGGTTCCCCATCTCAGCCCAGAAAGCAGGTAGAACAACTTTTGTGGTGTCTTTCAGATGCCTACCGGAGCAATGTAAAAACTACCAGGAGAACTCCTGTCTGGCACCTTCCCCGGTGGAGTTGTGCATGGGGTGTGTTTGGAACATTTTGTCACCGGCCGAGTCCAAAATTCAGCGATTCCCCATCTCAGCCCAGAAAGCAGGTAGAACAACTTTTGTGGTGCCTTTCAGGTGCCTACCAAGGTAGTGTAAAAACTACCAGGAGAACTCCTGTCTGGCACCTTCCCCGGTGGAGTTGTGCATGGGGTGTGTTTGGAACATTTTGTCACCGGCCGAGTCCAAAATTCAGCGATTCCCCATCTCAGCCCAGAAAGCAGGTAGAACAACTTTTGTGCTGCCTTTCAGCTCCCTACCAAGGTAGTGTAAAATCTACCAGGAGAACTCCTGTCTGGCACCTTCCCCGGTGGAGTTGTGCAGGGGGTGTGTTTGGAACATTTTGTCACCAGCCGAGTCCAAAATTCAGCGTTTCCCCATCTCAGCCCAGAAAGCAGGTAGAACAACTTTTGTGGTGTCTTTCAGATGCCTACCGGAGCAATGTAAAAACTACAGGAGAACTCCTGTCTGGCACCTTCCCCGGTGGAGTTGTGCATGGGGTGTGTTTGGAACATTTTGTCACCGGCCGAGTCCAAAATTCAGCGGTTCCCCATCTCAGCCCAGAAAGCAGGTAGAACAACTTTTGTGGTGTCTTTCAGATGCCTACCGGAGCAATGTAAAAACTACCAGGAGAACTCCTGTCTGGCACCTTCCCCGGTGGAGTTGTGCAGGGGGTGTGTTTGGAACATTTTGTCACCGGCCGAGTCCAAAATTCAGCGGTTCCCCATCTCAGCCCAGAAAGCAGGTAGAACAACTTTTGTGGTGCCTTTCAGATGCCTACCAAGGTAGTGTAAAAACTACTAAGAGAACTCCTGTCTGGCACCTTCCCCGGTGGAGTTTTGCATGGGGTGTGTTTGGAACATTTTGTCACCGGCCGAGTCCAAAATTCAGCGATTCCCCATCTCAGCCCAGAAAGCAGGTAGAACAACTTCTGTGGTGTCTTTCAGATGCCTACCAAGGTAGTGTAAAAACTACCAGGAGAACTCCTGTCTGGCACCTTCCCCGGTGGAGTTGTGCATGGGGTGTGTTTGGAACATTTTGTCAACGGCCGAGTCCAAAATTCAGCGGTTCCCCATCTCAGCCCAGAAAGCAGGTAGAACAACTTTTGTGGTGTCTTTCAGATGCCTACCAGAGCAATGTAAAAACTACCAGGAGAACTCCTGTCTGGCACCTTCCCCGGTGGAGTTGTGCAGGGGGTGTGTTTGGAACATTTTGTCAACGGCCGACTCCAAAATTCAGCGGTTCCCCATCTCAGCCCAGAAAGCAGGTAGAGCAACTTTTGTGGTGCCTTTCAGCTGCCTACCAAGGTAGTGTAAAAACTACCAACAGAATTCGTTCCTGGCACCTTCCCCGGTGGAGTTGTGCATGGGGTGTGTTTGGAACATTTTGTCACCAGCCGACTCCAAAATTCAGCGGTTCCCCATCTCAGCCCAGAAAGCAGGTAGAACAACTTTTGTGGTGTCTTTCAGATGCCTACCGGAGCAATGTAAAAACTACCAGGAGAACTCCTGTCTGGCACCTTCCCCGGTGGAGTTGTGCAGGGGGTGTGTTTGGAACATTTTGTCACCGCCCGACTCCAAAATTCAGCTGTTCCCCATCTCAGCCCAGAAAGCAGGTAGAACAACTTTTGTGGTGCCTTTCAGGTGCCTACCAAGGTAGTGTAAAAACTACCAGGAGAACTCCTGTCTGGCACCTTCCCCGGTGGAGTTGTGCAGGGGGTGTGTTTGGAACATTTTGTCACCGGCCGAGTCCAAAATTCAGCGATTCCCCATCTCAGCCCAGAAAGCAGGTAGAACAACTTTTGTGCTGCCTTTCAGCTCCCTACCAAGGTAGTGTAAAATCTACCAAGAGAACTCCTGTCTGGCACCTTCCCCGGTGGAGTTGTGCAGGGGGTGTGTTTGGAACATTTTGTCACCGGCCGACTCCAAAATTCAGCGGTTCCCCATCTCAGCCCAGAAAGCAGGTAGAACAACTTTTGTGGTGTCTTTCAGATGCCTACCGGAGCAATGTAAAAACTACTAAGAGAACTCCTGTCTGGCACCTTCCCCGGTGGAGTTGTGCATGGGGTGTCTTTGGAACATTTTGTCACCGGCCGAGTCCAAAATTCAGCGGTTCCTCATCTCAGCCCAGAAAGCAGGTAGAACAACTTTTGTGGTGTCTTTCAGCTGCCTACCGGAGCAATGTAAAAACTACCAAGAGAACTCCTGTCTGGCACCTTCCCCGGTGGAGTTGTGCATGGGGTGTGTTGGAACATTTTGTCACCAGCCGACTCCAAAATTCAGCGGTTCCCCATCTCAGCCCAGAAAGCAGGTAGAACAACTTTTGTGGTGCCTTTCAAATGCCTACCAAGGTAGTGTAAAAACTACAAAGAGAACTCCTGCCTGGCACCTTCCCCGGTGGAGTTGTGCATGGGGTGTCTTTGGAACATTTTGTCACCGGCCGACTCCAAAATTCAGCGGTTCCCCATCTCAGCCCAGAAAGCAGGTAGAACAACTTTTGTGGTGCCTTTCAGCTGCCTACCAAGGTAGTGTAAAAACTACCAAGAGAACTCCTGTCTGGCACCTTCCCCGGTGGAGTTGTGCATGGGGTGTGTTTGGAACATTTTGTCACCGGCCGAGTCCAAAATTCAGCGGTTCCCCATCTCAGCCCAGAAAGCAGGTAGAACAACTTTTGTGGTGTCTTTCAGATGCCTACCGGAGCAATGTAAAAACTACCAGGAGAACTCCTGTCTGGCACCTTCCCCGGTGGAGTTGTGCATGGGGTGTGTTTGGAACATTTTGTCACCGGCCGAGTCCAAAATTCAGCGATTCCCCATCTCAGCCCAGAAAGCAGGTAGAACAACTTTTGTGGTGCCTTTCAGGTGCCTACCAAGGTAGTGTAAAAACTACCAGGAGAACTCCTGTCTGGCACCTTCCCCGGTGGAGTTGTGCATGGGGTGTGTTTGGAACATTTTGTCACCGGCCGAGTCCAAAATTCAGCGATTCCCCATCTCAGCCCAGAAAGCAGGTAGAACAACTTTTGTGCTGCCTTTCAGCTCCCTACCAAGGTAGTGTAAAATCTACCAGGAGAACTCCTGTCTGGCACCTTCCCCGGTGGAGTTGTGCAGGGGGTGTGTTTGGAACATTTTGTCACCAGCCGAGTCCAAAATTCAGCGTTTCCCCATCTCAGCCCAGAAAGCAGGTAGAACAACTTTTGTGGTGTCTTTCAGATGCCTACCGGAGCAATGTAAAAACTACAGGAGAACTCCTGTCTGGCACCTTCCCCGGTGGAGTTGTGCATGGGGTGTGTTTGGAACATTTTGTCACCGGCCGAGTCCAAAATTCAGCGGTTCCCCATCTCAGCCCAGAAAGCAGGTAGAACAACTTTTGTGGTGTCTTTCAGATGCCTACCGGAGCAATGTAAAAACTACCAGGAGAACTCCTGTCTGGCACCTTCCCCGGTGGAGTTGTGCAGGGGGTGTGTTTGGAACATTTTGTCACCGGCCGAGTCCAAAATTCAGCGGTTCCCCATCTCAGCCCAGAAAGCAGGTAGAACAACTTTTGTGGTGCCTTTCAGATGCCTACCAAGGTAGTGTAAAAACTACCAAGAGAACTCCTGCCTGGCACCTTCCCCGGTGGAGTTGTGCATGGGGTGTGTTTGGAACATTTTGTCACCGGCCGACTCCAAAATTCAGCGGTTCCCCATCTCAGCCCAGAAAGCAGGTAGAACAACTTTTGTGGTGCCTTTCAGCTGCCTACCAAGGTAGTGTAAAAACTACCAAGAGAACTCCTGTCTGGCACCTTCCCCGGTGGAGTTGTACATGGGGTGTGTTTGGAACATTTTGTCACCGCCCGACTCCAAAATTCAGCGGTTCCCCATCTCAGCCCAGAAAGCAGGTAGAACAACTTTTGTGGTGCCTTTCAGGTGCCTACCAAGGTAGTGTAAAAACTACCAGGAGAACTCCTGTCTGGCACCTTCGCTAGTGGAGTTGTGCATGGGGTGTCTTTGGAACATTTTGTCACTGGCCGAGTCCAAAATTCAGCGGTTCCCCATCTCAGCCCAGAAAGCAGGTAGAACAACTTTTGTGGTGTCTTTCAGATGCCTACCGGAGCAATGTAAAAACTACCAGGAGAACTCCTGTCTGGCACCTTCCCCGGTGGAGTTGTGCATGGGGTGTGTTTGGAACATTTTGTCACCAGCCGACTCCAAAATTCAGCGATTCCCCATCTCAGCCCAGAAAGCAGGTAGAACAACTTTTGTGGTGCCTTTCAAATGCCTACCAAGGTAGTGTAAAAACTACCAAGAGAACTCCTGCCTGGCACCTTCCCCGGTGGAGTTGTGCATGGGGTGTCTTTGGAACATTTTGTCACCGGCCGAGTCCAAAATTCAGCGATTCCCCATCTCAGCCCAGAAAGCAGGTAGAACAACTTTTGTGGTGTCCTTTTGATGCCTACCGGAGCAATGTAAAAACTACCAACAGAGCTCGTCCCTGGCACCTTCGCTAGTGGAGTTGTGCATGGGGTGTCTTTGGAACATTTTGTCACCGGCCGACTCCAAAATTCAGCGGTTCCCCATCTCAGCCCAGAAAGCAGGTAGAACAACTTTTGTGGTGCCTTTCAGATGCCTACCAAGGTAGTGTAAAAACTACCAAGAGAACTCCTGCCTGGCACCTTCCCCGGTGGAGTTGTGCATGGGGTGTGTTTGGAACATTTTGTCACCGGCCGAGTCCAAAATTCAGCGGTTCCCCATCTCAGCCCAGAAAGCAGGTAGAACAACTTTTGTGGTGCCTTTCAGCTGCCTACCAAGGTAGTGTAAAAACTACCAAGAGAACTCCTGTCTGGCACCTTCCCCGGTGGAGTTGTGCATGGGGTGTGTTTGGAACATTTTGTCACCGCCCGACTCCAAAATTCAGCGGTTCCCCATCTCAGCCCAGAAAGCAGGTAGAACAACTTTTGTGGTGCCTTTCAGGTGCCTACCAAGGTAGTGTAAAAACTACCAGGAGAACTCCTGTCTGGCACCTTCGCTAGTGGAGTTTTGCATGGGGTGTCTTTGGAACATTTTGTCACTGGCCGAGTCCAAAATTCAGCGGTTCCCCATCTCAGCCCAGAAAGCAGGTAGAACAACTTTTGTGGTGTCTTTCAGATGCCTACCGGAGCAATGTAAAAACTACCAGGAGAACTCCTGTCTGGCACCTTCCCCGGTGGAGTTGTGCATGGGGTGTGTTTGGAACATTTTGTCACCAGCCGACTCCAAAATTCAGCGGTTCCCCATCTCAGCCCAGAAAGCAGGTAGAACAACTTTTGTGGTGCCTTTCAAATGCCTACCAAGGTAGTGTAAAAACTACCAAGAGAACTCCTGCCTGGCACCTTCCCCGGTGGAGTTGTGCATGGGGTGTCTTTGGAACATTTTGTCACCGGCCGAGTCCAAAATTCAGCGATTCCCCATCTCAGCCCAGAAAGCAGGTAGAACAACTTTTGTGGTGTCCTTTTGATGCCTACCGGAGCAATGTAAAAACTACCAACAGATCTCGTCCCTGGCACCTTCGCTAGTGGAGTTGTGCATGGGGTGTGTTCGGAACATTTTGTCACCGGCCGACTCCAAAATTCAGCGGTTCCCCATCTCAGCCCAGAAAGCAGGTAGAACAACTTTTGTGGTGCCTTTCAGATGCCTACCAAGGTAGTGTAAAAACTACCAAGAGAACTCCTGCCTGGCACCTTCCCCGGTGGAGTTGTGCATGGGGTGTGTTTGGAACATTTTGTCACCGGCCGAGTCCAAAATTCAGCGGTTCCCCATCTCAGCCCAGAAAGCAGGTAGAACAACTTTTGTGGTGTCTTTCAGATGCCTACCGGAGCAATGTAAAAACTACCAGGAGAACTCCTGTCTGGCACCTTCCCCGGTGGAGTTGTGCATGGGGTGTGTTTGGAACATTTTGTCACCGGCCGAGTCCAAAATTCAGCGATTCCCCATCTCAGCCCAGAAAGCAGGTAGAACAACTTTTGTGGTGCCTTTCAGGTGCCTACCAAGGTAGTGTAAAAACTACCAGGAGAACTCCTGTCTGGCACCTTCCCCGGTGGAGTTGTGCAGGGGGTGTGTTTGGAACATTTTGTCACCGGCCGAGTCCAAAATTCAGCGATTCCCCATCTCAGCCCAGAAAGCAGGTAGAACAACTTTTGTGCTGCCTTTCAGCTCCCTACCAAGGTAGTGTAAAATCTACCAGGAGAACTCCTGTCTGGCACCTTCCCCGGTGGAGTTGTGCAGGGGGTGTGTTTGGAACATTTTGTCACCAGCCGAGTCCAAAATTCAGCGTTTCCCCATCTCAGCCCAGAAAGCAGGTAGAACAACTTTTGTGGTGTCTTTCAGATGCCTACCGGAGCAATGTAAAAACTACAGGAGAACTCCTGTCTGGCACCTTCCCCGGTGGAGTTGTGCAGGGGGTGTGTTTGGAACATTTTGTCACCGGCCGAGTCCAAAATTCAGCGTTTCCCCATCTCAGCCCAGAAAGCAGGTAGAACAACTTTTGTGGTGTCTTTCAGATGCCTACCGGAGCAATGTAAAAACTACCAGGAGAACTCCTGTCTGGCACCTTCCCCGGTGGAGTTGTGCAGGGGGTGTGTTTGGAACATTTTGTCACCGGCCGAGTCCAAAATTCAGCGATTCCCCATCTCAGCCCAGAAAGCAGGTAGAACAACTTTTGTGGTGCCTTTCAGATGCCTACCAAGGTAGTGTAAAAACTACCAAGAGAACTCCTGCCTGGCACCTTCCCCGGTGGAGTTGTGCATGGGGTGTGTTTGGAACATTTTGTCACCGGCCGAGTCCAAAATTCAGCGGTTCCCCATCTCAGCCCAGAAAGCAGGTAGAACAACTTTTGTGGTGCCTTTCAGCTGCCTACCAAGGTAGTGTAAAAACTACCAAGAGAACTCCTGTCTGGCACCTTCCCCGGTGGAGTTGTGCAGGGGGTGTGTTTGGAACATTTTGTCACCGGCCGACTCCAAAATTCAGCGGTTCCCCATCTCAGCCCAGAAAGCAGGTAGAACAACTTTTGTGGTGCCTTTCAGGTGCCTACCAAGATAGTGTAAAAACTACCAGGAGAACTCCTGTCTGGCACCTTCGCTAGTGGAGTTGTGCATGGGGTGTCTTTGGAACATTTTGTCACTGGCCGAGTCCAAAATTCAGCGGTTCCCCATCTCAGCCCAGAAAGCAGGTAGAACAACTTTTGTGGTGTCTTTCAGATGCCTACCGGAGCAATGTAAAAACTACCAGGAGAACTCCTGTCTGGCACCTTCCCCGGTGGAGTTGTGCATGGGGTGTGTTTGGAACATTTTGTCACCAGCCGACTCCAAAATTCAGCGGTTCCCCATCTCAGCCCAGAAAGCAGGTAGAACAACTTTTGTGGTGCCTTTCAAATGCCTACCAAGGTAGTGTAAAAACTACCAAGAGAACTCCTGCCTGGCACCTTCCCCGGTGGAGTTGTGCATGGGGTGTCTTTGGAACATTTTGTCACCGGCCGAGTCCAAAATTCAGCGATTCCCCATCTCAGCCCAGAAAGCAGGTAGAACAACTTTTGTGGTGTCCTTTTGATGCCTACCGGAGCAATGTAAAAACTACCAACAGATCTCGTCCCTGGCACCTTCGCTAGTGGAGTTGTGCATGGGGTGTGTTCGGAACATTTTGTCACCGGCCGACTCCAAAATTCAGCGGTTCCCCATCTCAGCCCAGAAAGCAGGTAGAACAACTTTTGTGGTGCCTTTCAGGTGCCTACCAAGGTAGTGTAAAAACTACCAGGAGAACTCCTGTCTGGCACCTTCCCCGGTGGAGTTGTGCAGGGGGTGTGTTTGGAAAATTTTGTCACCGGCCGAGTCCAAAATTCAGCGATTCCCCATCTCAGCCCAGAAAGCAGGTAGAACAACTTTTGTGCTGCCTTTCAGCTCCCTACCAAGGTAGTGTAAAATCTACCAAGAGAACTCCTGTCTGGCACCTTCCCCGGTGGAGTTGTGCAGGGGGTGTGTTTGGAACATTTTGTCACCGGCCGACTCCAAAATTCAGCGGTTCCCCATCTCAGCCCAGAAAGCAGGTAGAACAACTTTTGTGGTGTCTTTCAGATGCCTACCGGAGCAATGTAAAAACTACTAAGAGAACTCCTGTCTGGCACCTTCCCCGGTGGAGTTGTGCATGGGGTGTCTTTGGAACATTTTGTCACCGGCCGAGTCCAAAATTCAGCGGTTCCTCATCTCAGCCCAGAAAGCAGGTAGAACAACTTTTGTGGTGTCTTTCAGCTGCCTACCGGAGCAATGTAAAAACTACCAAGAGAACTCCTGTCTGGCACCTTCCCCGGTGGAGTTGTGCATGGGGTGTGTTGGAACATTTTGTCACCAGCCGACTCCAAAATTCAGCGGTTCCCCATCTCAGCCCAGAAAGCAGGTAGAACAACTTTTGTGGTGCCTTTCAAATGCCTACCAAGGTAGTGTAAAAACTACAAAGAGAACTCCTGCCTGGCACCTTCCCCGGTGGAGTTGTGCATGGGGTGTCTTTGGAACATTTTGTCACCGGCCGACTCCAAAATTCAGCGGTTCCCCATCTCAGCCCAGAAAGCAGGTAGAACAACTTTTGTGGTGCCTTTCAGCTGCCTACCAAGGTAGTGTAAAAACTACCAAGAGAACTCCTGTCTGGCACCTTCCCCGGTGGAGTTGTGCATGGGGTGTGTTTGGAACATTTTGTCACCGGCCGAGTCCAAAATTCAGCGGTTCCCCATCTCAGCCCAGAAAGCAGGTAGAACAACTTTTGTGGTGTCTTTCAGATGCCTACCGGAGCAATGTAAAAACTACCAGGAGAACTCCTGTCTGGCACCTTCCCCGGTGGAGTTGTGCATGGGGTGTGTTTGGAACATTTTGTCACCGGCCGAGTCCAAAATTCAGCGATTCCCCATCTCAGCCCAGAAAGCAGGTAGAACAACTTTTGTGGTGCCTTTCAGGTGCCTACCAAGGTAGTGTAAAAACTACCAGGAGAACTCCTGTCTGGCACCTTCCCCGGTGGAGTTGTGCATGGGGTGTGTTTGGAACATTTTGTCACCGGCCGAGTCCAAAATTCAGCGATTCCCCATCTCAGCCCAGAAAGCAGGTAGAACAACTTTTGTGCTGCCTTTCAGCTCCCTACCAAGGTAGTGTAAAATCTACCAGGAGAACTCCTGTCTGGCACCTTCCCCGGTGGAGTTGTGCAGGGGGTGTGTTTGGAACATTTTGTCACCAGCCGAGTCCAAAATTCAGCGTTTCCCCATCTCAGCCCAGAAAGCAGGTAGAACAACTTTTGTGGTGTCTTTCAGATGCCTACCGGAGCAATGTAAAAACTACAGGAGAACTCCTGTCTGGCACCTTCCCCGGTGGAGTTGTGCATGGGGTGTGTTTGGAACATTTTGTCACCGGCCGAGTCCAAAATTCAGCGTTTCCCCATCTCAGCCCAGAAAGCAGGTAGAACAACTTTTGTGGTGTCTTTCAGATGCCTACCGGAGCAATGTAAAAACTACCAGGAGAACTCCTGTCTGGCACCTTCCCCGGTGGAGTTGTGCAGGGGGTGTGTTTGGAACATTTTGTCACCGGCCGAGTCCAAAATTCAGCGGTTCCCCATCTCAGCCCAGAAAGCAGGTAGAACAACTTTTGTGGTGCCTTTCAGATGCCTACCAAGGTAGTGTAAAAACTACCAAGAGAACTCCTGCCTGGCACCTTCCCCGGTGGAGTTGTGCATGGGGTGTGTTTGGAACATTTTGTCACCGGCCGAGTCCAAAATTCAGCGGTTCCCCATCTCAGCCCAGAAAGCAGGTAGAACAACTTTTGTGGTGTCTTTCAGATGCCTACCGGAGCAATGTAAAAACTACCAGGAGAACTCCTGTCTGGCACCTTCCCCGGTGGAGTTGTGCATGGGGTGTGTTTGGAACATTTTGTCACCGGCCGAGTCCAAAATTCAGCGATTCCCCATCTCAGCCCAGAAAGCAGGTAGAACAACTTTTGTGGTGCCTTTCAGGTGCCTACCAAGGTAGTGTAAAAACTACCAGGAGAACTCCTGTCTGGCACCTTCCCCGGTGGAGTTGTGCAGGGGGTGTGTTTGGAACATTTTGTCACCGGCCGAGTCCAAAATTCAGCGATTCCCCATCTCAGCCCAGAAAGCAGGTAGAACAACTTTTGTGCTGCCTTTCAGCTCCCTACCAAGGTAGTGTAAAATCTACCAGGAGAACTCCTGTCTGGCACCTTCCCCGGTGGAGTTGTGCAGGGGGTGTGTTTGGAACATTTTGTCACCAGCCGAGTCCAAAATTCAGCGTTTCCCCATCTCAGCCCAGAAAGCAGGTAGAACAACTTTTGTGGTGTCTTTCAGATGCCTACCGGAGCAATGTAAAAACTACAGGAGAACTCCTGTCTGGCACCTTCCCCGGTGGAGTTGTGCAGGGGGTGTGTTTGGAACATTTTGTCACCGGCCGAGTCCAAAATTCAGCGTTTCCCCATCTCAGCCCAGAAAGCAGGTAGAACAACTTTTGTGGTGTCTTTCAGATGCCTACCGGAGCAATGTAAAAACTACCAGGAGAACTCCTGTCTGGCACCTTCCCCGGTGGAGTTGTGCAGGGGGTGTGTTTGGAACATTTTGTCACCGGCCGAGTCCAAAATTCAGCGATTCCCCATCTCAGCCCAGAAAGCAGGTAGAACAACTTTTGTGGTGCCTTTCAGATGCCTACCAAGGTAGTGTAAAAACTACCAAGAGAACTCCTGCCTGGCACCTTCCCCGGTGGAGTTGTGCATGGGGTGTGTTTGGAACATTTTGTCACCGGCCGAGTCCAAAATTCAGCGGTTCCCCATCTCAGCCCAGAAAGCAGGTAGAACAACTTTTGTGGTGCCTTTCAGCTGCCTACCAAGG
Organism: Falco biarmicus; assembly: GCF_023638135.1. NCBI lineage: Eukaryota > Metazoa > Chordata > Aves > Falconiformes > Falconidae > Falco > Falco biarmicus. Next base: position 61,114 of record NW_026611721.1, read on the forward strand.
TAGTGTAAAAACTACCAAGAGAACTCCTGTCTGGCACCTTCCCCGGTGGAGTTGTGCATGGGGTGTGTTTGGAACATTTTGTCACCGCCCGACTCCAAAATTCAGCGGTTCCCCATCTCAGCCCAGAAAGCAGGTAGAACAACTTTTGTGGTGCCTTTCAGGTGCCTACCAAGATAGTGTAAAAACTACCAGGAGAACTCCTGTCTGGCACCTTCGCTAGTGGAGTTGTGCATGGGGTGTCTTGGAACATTTTGTCACTGGCCGAGTCCAAAATTCAGCGGTTCCCCATCTCAGCCCAGAAAGCAGGTAGAACAACTTTTGTGGTGTCTTTCAGATGCCTACCGGAGCAATGTAAAAACTACCAGGAGAACTCCTGTCTGGCACCTTCCCCGGTGGAGTTGTGCATGGGGTGTGTTTGGAACATTTTGTCACCAGCCGACTCCAAAATTCAGCGGTTCCCCATCTCAGCCCAGAAAGCAGGTAGAACAACTTTTGTGGTGCCTTTCAAATGCCTACCAAGGTAGTGTAAAAACTACCAAGAGAACTCCTGCCTGGCACCTTCCCCGGTGGAGTTGTGCATGGGGTGTCTTTGGAACATTTTGTCACCGGCCGAGTCCAAAATTCAGCGATTCCCCATCTCAGCCCAGAAAGCAGGTAGAACAACTTTTGTGGTGTCCTTTTGATGCCTACCGGAGCAATGTAAAAACTACCAACAGATCTCGTCCCTGGCACCTTCCCCGGTGGAGTTGTGCATGGGGTGTGTTCGGAACATTTTGTCACCGGCCGACTCCAAAATTCAGCGGTTCCCCATCTCAGCCCAGAAAGCAGGTAGAACAACTTTTGTGGTGCCTTTCAGGTGCCTACCAAGGTAGTGTAAAAACTACCAGGAGAACTCCTGTCTGGCACCTTCCCCGGTGGAGTTGTGCAGGGGGTGTGTTTGGAAAATTTTGTCACCGGCCGAGTCCAAAATTCAGCGATTCCCCATCTCAGCCCAGAAAGCAGGTAGAACAACTTTTGTGCTGCCTTTCAGCTCCCTACCAAGGTAGTGTAAAATCTACCAAGAGAACTCCTGTCTGGCACCTTCCCCGGTGGAGTTGTGCAGGGGGTGTGTTTGGAACATTTTGTCACCGGCCGACTCCAAAATTCAGCGGTTCCCCATCTCAGCCCAGAAAGCAGGTAGAACAACTTTTGTGGTGTCTTTCAGATGCCTACCGGAGCAATGTAAAAACTACTAAGAGAACTCCTGTCTGGCACCTTCCCCGGTGGAGTTGTGCATGGGGTGTCTTTGGAACATTTTGTCACCGGCCGAGTCCAAAATTCAGCGGTTCCTCATCTCAGCCCAGAAAGCAGGTAGAACAACTTTTGTGGTGTCTTTCAGCTGCCTACCGGAGCAATGTAAAAACTACCAAGAGAACTCCTGTCTGGCACCTTCCCCGGTGGAGTTGTGCATGGGGTGTGTTGGAACATTTTGTCACCAGCCGACTCCAAAATTCAGCGGTTCCCCATCTCAGCCCAGAAAGCAGGTAGAACAACTTTTGTGGTGCCTTTCAAATGCCTACCAAGGTAGTGTAAAAACTACAAAGAGAACTCCTGCCTGGCACCTTCCCCGGTGGAGTTGTGCATGGGGTGTCTTTGGAACATTTTGTCACCGGCCGACTCCAAAATTCAGCGGTTCCCCATCTCAGCCCAGAAAGCAGGTAGAACAACTTTTGTGGTGCCTTTCAGCTGCCTACCAAGGTAGTGTAAAAACTACCAAGAGAACTCCTGTCTGGCACCTTCCCCGGTGGAGTTGTGCATGGGGTGTGTTTGGAACATTTTGTCACCGGCCGAGTCCAAAATTCAGCGGTTCCCCATCTCAGCCCAGAAAGCAGGTAGAACAACTTTTGTGGTGTCTTTCAGATGCCTACCGGAGCAATGTAAAAACTACCAGGAGAACTCCTGTCTGGCACCTTCCCCGGTGGAGTTGTGCATGGGGTGTGTTTGGAACATTTTGTCACCGGCCGAGTCCAAAATTCAGCGATTCCCCATCTCAGCCCAGAAAGCAGGTAGAACAACTTTTGTGGTGCCTTTCAGGTGCCTACCAAGGTAGTGTAAAAACTACCAGGAGAACTCCTGTCTGGCACCTTCCCCGGTGGAGTTGTGCATGGGGTGTGTTTGGAACATTTTGTCACCGGCCGAGTCCAAAATTCAGCGATTCCCCATCTCAGCCCAGAAAGCAGGTAGAACAACTTTTGTGCTGCCTTTCAGCTCCCTACCAAGGTAGTGTAAAATCTACCAGGAGAACTCCTGTCTGGCACCTTCCCCGGTGGAGTTGTGCAGGGGGTGTGTTTGGAACATTTTGTCACCAGCCGAGTCCAAAATTCAGCGTTTCCCCATCTCAGCCCAGAAAGCAGGTAGAACAACTTTTGTGGTGTCTTTCAGATGCCTACCGGAGCAATGTAAAAACTACAGGAGAACTCCTGTCTGGCACCTTCCCCGGTGGAGTTGTGCATGGGGTGTGTTTGGAACATTTTGTCACCGGCCGAGTCCAAAATTCAGCGGTTCCCCATCTCAGCCCAGAAAGCAGGTAGAACAACTTTTGTGGTGTCTTTCAGATGCCTACCGGAGCAATGTAAAAACTACCAGGAGAACTCCTGTCTGGCACCTTCCCCGGTGGAGTTGTGCAGGGGGTGTGTTTGGAACATTTTGTCACCGGCCGAGTCCAAAATTCAGCGGTTCCCCATCTCAGCCCAGAAAGCAGGTAGAACAACTTTTGTGGTGCCTTTCAGATGCCTACCAAGGTAGTGTAAAAACTACCAAGAGAACTCCTGCCTGGCACCTTCCCCGGTGGAGTTGTGCATGGGGTGTGTTTGGAACATTTTGTCACCGGCCGACTCCAAAATTCAGCGGTTCCCCATCTCAGCCCAGAAAGCAGGTAGAACAACTTTTGTGGTGCCTTTCAGCTGCCTACCAAGGTAGTGTAAAAACTACCAAGAGAACTCCTGTCTGGCACCTTCCCCGGTGGAGTTGTGCATGGGGTGTGTTTGGAACATTTTGTCACCGGCCGACTCCAAAATTCAGCGGTTCCCCATCTCAGCCCAGAAAGCAGGTAGAACAACTTTTGTGGTGCCTTTCAGCTGCCTACCAAGGTAGTGTAAAAACTACCAGGAGAACTCCTGTCTGGCACCTTCGCTAGTGGAGTTGTGCATGGGGTGTCTTTGGAACATTTTGTCACTGGCCGAGTCCAAAATTCAGCGGTTCCCCATCTCAGCCCAGAAAGCAGGTAGAACAACTTTTGTGGTGTCTTTCAGATGCCTACCGGAGCAATGTAAAAACTACCAGGAGAACTCCTGTCTGGCACCTTCCCCGGTGGAGTTGTGCATGGGGTGTGTTTGGAACATTTTGTCACCAGCCGACTCCAAAATTCAGCGGTTCCCCATCTCAGCCCAGAAAGCAGGTAGAACAACTTTTGTGGTGCCTTTCAAATGCCTACCAAGGTAGTGTAAAAACTACCAAGAGAACTCCTGCCTGGCACCTTCCCCGGTGGAGTTGTGCATGGGGTGTCTTTGGAACATTTTGTCACCGGCCGAGTCCAAAATTCAGCGATTCCCCATCTCAGCCCAGAAAGCAGGTAGAACAACTTTTGTGGTGTCCTTTTGATGCCTACCGGAGCAATGTAAAAACTACCAACAGATCTCGTCCCTGGCACCTTCGCTAGTGGAGTTGTGCATGGGGTGTGTTCGGAACATTTTGTCACCGGCCGACTCCAAAATTCAGCGGTTCCCCATCTCAGCCCAGAAAGCAGGTAGAACAACTTTTGTGGTGCCTTTCAGGTGCCTACCAAGGTAGTGTAAAAACTACCAGGAGAACTCCTGTCTGGCACCTTCCCCGGTGGAGTTGTGCAGGGGGTGTGTTTGGAAAATTTTGTCACCGGCCGAGTCCAAAATTCAGCGATTCCCCATCTCAGCCCAGAAAGCAGGTAGAACAACTTTTGTGCTGCCTTTCAGCTCCCTACCAAGGTAGTGTAAAATCTACCAAGAGAACTCCTGTCTGGCACCTTCCCCGGTGGAGTTGTGCAGGGGGTGTGTTTGGAACATTTTGTCACCGGCCGAGTCCAAAATTCAGCGGTTCCCCATCTCAGCCCAGAAAGCAGGTAGAACAACTTTTGTGGTGTCTTTCAGATGCCTACCGGAGCAATGTAAAAACTACTAAGAGAACTCCTGTCTGGCACCTTCCCCGGTGGAGTTGTGCATGGGGTGTCTTTGGAACATTTTGTCACCGGCCGAGTCCAAAATTCAGCGGTTCCTCATCTCAGCCCAGAAAGCAGGTAGAACAACTTTTGTGGTGTCTTTCAGCTGCCTACCGGAGCAATGTAAAAACTACCAAGAGAACTCCTGTCTGGCACCTTCCCCGGTGGAGTTGTGCATGGGGTGTGTTGGAACATTTTGTCACCAGCCGACTCCAAAATTCAGCGGTTCCCCATCTCAGCCCAGAAAGCAGGTAGAACAACTTTTGTGGTGCCTTTCAAATGCCTACCAAGGTAGTGTAAAAACTACAAAGAGAACTCCTGCCTGGCACCTTCCCCGGTGGAGTTGTGCATGGGGTGTCTTTGGAACATTTTGTCACCGGCCGACTCCAAAATTCAGCGGTTCCCCATCTCAGCCCAGAAAGCAGGTAGAACAACTTTTGTGGTGCCTTTCAGCTGCCTACCAAGGTAGTGTAAAAACTACCAAGAGAACTCCTGTCTGGCACCTTCCCCGGTGGAGTTGTGCATGGGGTGTGTTTGGAACATTTTGTCACCGGCCGAGTCCAAAATTCAGCGGTTCCCCATCTCAGCCCAGAAAGCAGGTAGAACAACTTTTGTGGTGTCTTTCAGATGCCTACCGGAGCAATGTAAAAACTACCAGGAGAACTCCTGTCTGGCACCTTCCCCGGTGGAGTTGTGCATGGGGTGTGTTTGGAACATTTTGTCACCGGCCGAGTCCAAAATTCAGCGATTCCCCATCTCAGCCCAGAAAGCAGGTAGAACAACTTTTGTGGTGCCTTTCAGGTGCCTACCAAGGTAGTGTAAAAACTACCAGGAGAACTCCTGTCTGGCACCTTCCCCGGTGGAGTTGTGCATGGGGTGTGTTTGGAACATTTTGTCACCGGCCGAGTCCAAAATTCAGCGATTCCCCATCTCAGCCCAGAAAGCAGGTAGAACAACTTTTGTGCTGCCTTTCAGCTCCCTACCAAGGTAGTGTAAAATCTACCAGGAGAACTCCTGTCTGGCACCTTCCCCGGTGGAGTTGTGCAGGGGGTGTGTTTGGAACATTTTGTCACCAGCCGAGTCCAAAATTCAGCGTTTCCCCATCTCAGCCCAGAAAGCAGGTAGAACAACTTTTGTGGTGTCTTTCAGATGCCTACCGGAGCAATGTAAAAACTACAGGAGAACTCCTGTCTGGCACCTTCCCCGGTGGAGTTGTGCATGGGGTGTGTTTGGAACATTTTGTCACCGGCCGAGTCCAAAATTCAGCGGTTCCCCATCTCAGCCCAGAAAGCAGGTAGAACAACTTTTGTGGTGTCTTTCAGATGCCTACCGGAGCAATGTAAAAACTACCAGGAGAACTCCTGTCTGGCACCTTCCCCGGTGGAGTTGTGCAGGGGGTGTGTTTGGAACATTTTGTCACCGGCCGAGTCCAAAATTCAGCGGTTCCCCATCTCAGCCCAGAAAGCAGGTAGAACAACTTTTGTGGTGCCTTTCAGATGCCTACCAAGGTAGTGTAAAAACTACCAAGAGAACTCCTGCCTGGCACCTTCCCCGGTGGAGTTGTGCATGGGGTGTGTTTGGAACATTTTGTCACCGGCCGACTCCAAAATTCAGCGGTTCCCCATCTCAGCCCAGAAAGCAGGTAGAACAACTTTTGTGGTGCCTTTCAGCTGCCTACCAAGGTAGTGTAAAAACTACCAAGAGAACTCCTGTCTGGCACCTTCCCCGGTGGAGTTGTACATGGGGTGTGTTTGGAACATTTTGTCACCGCCCGACTCCAAAATTCAGCGGTTCCCCATCTCAGCCCAGAAAGCAGGTAGAACAACTTTTGTGGTGCCTTTCAGGTGCCTACCAAGGTAGTGTAAAAACTACCAGGAGAACTCCTGTCTGGCACCTTCGCTAGTGGAGTTGTGCATGGGGTGTCTTTGGAACATTTTGTCACTGGCCGAGTCCAAAATTCAGCGGTTCCCCATCTCAGCCCAGAAAGCAGGTAGAACAACTTTTGTGGTGTCTTTCAGATGCCTACCGGAGCAATGTAAAAACTACCAGGAGAACTCCTGTCTGGCACCTTCCCCGGTGGAGTTGTGCATGGGGTGTGTTTGGAACATTTTGTCACCAGCCGACTCCAAAATTCAGCGATTCCCCATCTCAGCCCAGAAAGCAGGTAGAACAACTTTTGTGGTGCCTTTCAAATGCCTACCAAGGTAGTGTAAAAACTACCAAGAGAACTCCTGCCTGGCACCTTCCCCGGTGGAGTTGTGCATGGGGTGTCTTTGGAACATTTTGTCACCGGCCGAGTCCAAAATTCAGCGATTCCCCATCTCAGCCCAGAAAGCAGGTAGAACAACTTTTGTGGTGTCCTTTTGATGCCTACCGGAGCAATGTAAAAACTACCAACAGATCTCGTCCCTGGCACCTTCGCTAGTGGAGTTGTGCATGGGGTGTGTTCGGAACATTTTGTCACCGCCCGACTCCAAAATTCAGCTGTTCCCCATCTCAGCCCAGAAAGCAGGTAGAACAACTTTTGTGGTGCCTTTCAGGTGCCTACCAAGGTAGTGTAAAAACTACCAGGAGAACTCCTGTCTGGCACCTTCCCCGGTGGAGTTGTGCAGGGGGGTGTGTTTGGAACATTTTGTCACCGGCCGAGTCCAAAATTCAGCGATTCCCCATCTCAGCCCAGAAAGCAGGTAGAACAACTTTTGTGCTGCCTTTCAGCTCCCTACCAAGGTAGTGTAAAATCTACTAAGAGAACTCCTGTCTGGCACCTTCCCCGGTGGAGTTGTGCAGGGGGTGTGTTTGGAACATTTTGTCACCGGCCGACTCCAAAATTCAGCGGTTCCCATCTCAGCCCAGAAAGCAGGTAGAACAACTTTTGTGGTGTCTTTCAGATGCCTACCGGAGCAATGTAAAAACTACTAAGAGAACTCCTGTCTGGCACCTTCCCCGGTGGAGTTGTGCATGGGGTGTGTTTGGAACATTTTGTCACCGGCCGAGTCCCAAAATTCAGCGTTTCCCCATCTCAGCCCAGAAAGCAGGTAGAACAACTTTTGTGGTGTCTTTCAGATGCCTACCGGAGCAATGTAAGATCTACCAGGAGAACTCCCGTCTGGCACCTTCCCCGGTGGAGTTGTGCATGGGGTGTCTTTGGAACATTTTGTCACCGGCCGACTCCAAAATTCAGCGGTTCCCCATCTCAGCCCAGAAAGCAGGTTAGAACAACTTTTGTGGTGCCTTTCAGCTGCCTACCAAGGTAGTGTAAAAACTACTAAGAGAACTCCTGTCTGGCACCTTCCCCGGTGGAGTTGTGCAGGGGGTGTGTTTGGAACATTTTGTCACCGGCCGAGTCCAAAATTCAGCGGTTCCTCATCTCAGCCCAGAAAGCAGGTAGAACAACTTTTGTGGTGTCTTTCAGCTGCCTACCGGAGCAATGTAAAAACTACCAGGAGAACTCCTGTCTGGCACCTTCCCCGGTGGAGTTGTGCATGGGGTGTGTTTGGGAACATTTTGTCACCAGCCGACTCCAAAATTCAGCGGTTCCCCATCTCAGCCCAGAAAGCAGGGTAGAACAACTTTTGTGGTGCCTTTCAAATGCCTACCAAGGTAGTGTAAAAAACTACAAAGAGAACTCCTGCCTGGCACCTTCCCCGGTGGAGTTGTGCATGGGGTGTCTTTGGAACATTTTGTCACCGGCCGACTCCAAAATTCAGCGGTTCCCCATCTCAGCCCAGAAAGCAGGTAGAACATCTTTTGTGGTGCCTTTCAGATGCCTACCAAGGTAGTGTAAAAACTACCAAGAGAACTCCTGCCTGGCACCTTCCCCGGTGGAGTTGTGCATGGGGTGTGTTTGGAACATTTTGTCACCGGCCGAGTCCAAAATTCAGCGATTCCCCATCTCAGCCCAGAAAGCAGGTAGAACAACTTTTGTGGTGCCTTTTCAGGTGCCTACCAAGGTAGTGTAAAAACTACCAGGAGAACTCCTGTCTGGCACCTTCCCCGGTGGAGTTGTGCATGGGGTGTGTTTGGAACATTTTGTCACCGGCCGAGTCCAAAATTCAGCGGTTCCCCATCTCAGCCCACAAAGCAGGTAGAACAACTTTTGTGGTGTCTTTCAGCTGCCTACCAAGGTAGTGTAAAAACTACCAGGAGAACTCCTGTCTGGCACCTTCGCTAGTGGAGTTGTGCATGGGGTGTCTTTGGAACATTTTGTCACTGGCCGAGTCCAAAATTCAGCGGTTCCCCATCTCAGCCCAGAAAGCAGGTAGAACAACTTTTGTGGTGTCTTTCAGATGCCTACCGGAGCAATGTAAAAACTACCAGGAGAACTCCTGTCTGGCACCTTCCCCGGTGGAGTTGTGCATGGGGTGTGTTTGGAACATTTTGTCACCAGCCGACTCCAAAATTCAGCGGTTCCCCATCTCAGCCCAGAAAGCAGGTAGAACAACTTTTGTGGTGCCTTTCAAATGCCTACCAAGGTAGTGTAAAAACTACCAAGAGAACTCCTGCCTGGCACCTTCCCCGGTGGAGTTGTGCATGGGGTGTCTTTGGAACATTTTGTCACCGGCCGAGTCCAAAATTCAGCGATTCCCCATCTCAGCCCAGAAAGCAGGTAGAACAACTTTTGTGGTGTCCTTTTGATGCCTACCGGAGCAATGTAAAAACTACCAACAGATCTCGTCCCTGGCACCTTCGCTAGTGGAGTTGTGCATGGGGTGTGTTCGGAACATTTTGTCACCGGCCGACTCCAAAATTCAGCGGTTCCCCATCTCAGCCCAGAAAGCAGGTAGAACAACTTTTGTGGTGCCTTTCAGATGCCTACCAAGGTAGTGTAAAAACTACCAAGAGAACTCCTGCCTGGCACCTTCCCCGGTGGAGTTGTGCATGGGGTGTGTTTGGAACATTTTGTCACCGGCCGAGTCCAAAATTCAGCGGTTCCCCATCTCAGCCCAGAAAGCAGGTAGAACAACTTTTGTGGTGTCTTTCAGATGCCTACCGGAGCAATGTAAAAACTACCAGGAGAACTCCTGTCTGGCACCTTCCCCGGTGGAGTTGTGCATGGGGTGTGTTTGGAACATTTTGTCACCGGCCGAGTCCAAAATTCAGCGATTCCCCATCTCAGCCCAGAAAGCAGGTAGAACAACTTTTGTGGTGCCTTTCAGGTGCCTACCAAGGTAGTGTAAAAACTACCAGGAGAACTCCTGTCTGGCACCTTCCCCGGTGGAGTTGTGCAGGGGGTGTGTTTGGAACATTTTGTCACCGGCCGAGTCCAAAATTCAGCGATTCCCCATCTCAGCCCAGAAAGCAGGTAGAACAACTTTTGTGCTGCCTTTCAGCTCCCTACCAAGGTAGTGTAAAATCTACCAGGAGAACTCCTGTCTGGCACCTTCCCCGGTGGAGTTGTGCAGGGGGTGTGTTTGGAACATTTTGTCACCAGCCGACTCCAAAATTCAGCGGTTCCCCATCTCAGCCCAGAAAGCAGGTAGAACAACTTTTGTGGTGTCTTTCAGATGCCTACCGGAGCAATGTAAAAACTACAGGAGAACTCCTGTCTGGCACCTTCCCCGGTGGAGTTGTGCAGGGGGTGTGTTTGGAACATTTTGTCACCGGCCGAGTCCAAAATTCAGCGTTTCCCCATCTCAGCCCAGAAAGCAGGTAGAACAACTTTTGTGGTGTCTTTCAGATGCCTACCGGAGCAATGTAAAAACTACCAGGAGAACTCCTGTCTGGCACCTTCCCCGGTGGAGTTGTGCAGGGGGTGTGTTTGGAACATTTTGTCACCGGCCGAGTCCAAAATTCAGCGATTCCCCATCTCAGCCCAGAAAGCAGGTAGAACAACTTTTGTGGTGCCTTTCAGATGCCTACCAAGGTAGTGTAAAAACTACCAAGAGAACTCCTGCCTGGCACCTTCCCCGGTGGAGTTGTGCATGGGGTGTGTTTGGAACATTTTGTCACCGGCCGAGTCCAAAATTCAGCGGTTCCCCATCTCAGCCCAGAAAGCAGGTAGAACAACTTTTGTGGTGCCTTTCAGCTGCCTACCAAGGTAGTGTAAAAACTACCAAGAGAACTCCTGTCTGGCACCTTCCCCGGTGGAGTTGTGCATGGGGTGTGTTTGGAACATTTTGTCACCGCCCGACTCCAAAATTCAGCGGTTCCCCATCTCAGCCCAGAAAGCAGGTAGAACAACTTTTGTGGTGCCTTTCAGGTGCCTACCAAGATAGTGTAAAAACTACCAGGAGAACTCCTGTCTGGCACCTTCGCTAGTGGAGTTGTGCATGGGGTGTCTTTGGAACATTTTGTCACTGGCCGAGTCCAAAATTCAGCGGTTCCCCATCTCAGCCCAGAAAGCAGGTAGAACAACTTTTGTGGTGTCTTTCAGATGCCTACCGGAGCAATGTAAAAACTACCAGGAGAACTCCTGTCTGGCACCTTCCCCGGTGGAGTTGTGCATGGGGTGTGTTTGGAACATTTTGTCACCAGCCGACTCCAAAATTCAGCGGTTCCCCATCTCAGCCCAGAAAGCAGGTAGAACAACTTTTGTGGTGCCTTTCAAATGCCTACCAAGGTAGTGTAAAAACTACCAAGAGAACTCCTGCCTGGCACCTTCCCCGGTGGAGTTGTGCATGGGGTGTCTTTGGAACATTTTGTCACCGGCCGAGTCCAAAATTCAGCGATTCCCCATCTCAGCCCAGAAAGCAGGTAGAACAACTTTTGTGGTGTCCTTTTGATGCCTACCGGAGCAATGTAAAAACTACCAACAGATCTCGTCCCTGGCACCTTCGCTAGTGGAGTTGTGCATGGGGTGTGTTCGGAACATTTTGTCACCGGCCGACTCCAAAATTCAGCGGTTCCCCATCTCAGCCCAGAAAGCAGGTAGAACAACTTTTGTGGTGCCTTTCAGGTGCCTACCAAGGTAGTGTAAAAACTACCAGGAGAACTCCTGTCTGGCACCTTCCCCGGTGGAGTTGTGCAGGGGGTGTGTTTGGAAAATTTTGTCACCGGCCGAGTCCAAAATTCAGCGATTCCCCATCTCAGCCCAGAAAGCAGGTAGAACAACTTTTGTGCTGCCTTTCAGCTCCCTACCAAGGTAGTGTAAAATCTACCAAGAGAACTCCTGTCTGGCACCTTCCCCGGTGGAGTTGTGCAGGGGGTGTGTTTGGAACATTTTGTCACCGGCCGACTCCAAAATTCAGCGGTTCCCCATCTCAGCCCAGAAAGCAGGTAGAACAACTTTTGTGGTGTCTTTCAGATGCCTACCGGAGCAATGTAAAAACTACTAAGAGAACTCCTGTCTGGCACCTTCCCCGGTGGAGTTGTGCATGGGGTGTCTTTGGAACATTTTGTCACCGGCCGAGTCCAAAATTCAGCGGTTCCTCATCTCAGCCCAGAAAGCAGGTAGAACAACTTTTGTGGTGTCTTTCAGCTGCCTACCGGAGCAATGTAAAAACTACCAAGAGAACTCCTGTCTGGCACCTTCCCCGGTGGAGTTGTGCATGGGGTGTGTTGGAACATTTTGTCACCAGCCGACTCCAAAATTCAGCGGTTCCCCATCTCAGCCCAGAAAGCAGGTAGAACAACTTTTGTGGTGCCTTTCAAATGCCTACCAAGGTAGTGTAAAAACTACAAAGAGAACTCCTGCCTGGCACCTTCCCCGGTGGAGTTGTGCATGGGGTGTCTTTGGAACATTTTGTCACCGGCCGACTCCAAAATTCAGCGGTTCCCCATCTCAGCCCAGAAAGCAGGTAGAACAACTTTTGTGGTGCCTTTCAGCTGCCTACCAAGGTAGTGTAAAAACTACCAAGAGAACTCCTGTCTGGCACCTTCCCCGGTGGAGTTGTGCATGGGGTGTGTTTGGAACATTTTGTCACCGGCCGAGTCCAAAATTCAGCGGTTCCCCATCTCAGCCCAGAAAGCAGGTAGAACAACTTTTGTGGTGTCTTTCAGATGCCTACCGGAGCAATGTAAAAACTACCAGGAGAACTCCTGTCTGGCACCTTCCCCGGTGGAGTTGTGCATGGGGTGTGTTTGGAACATTTTGTCACCGGCCGAGTCCAAAATTCAGCGATTCCCCATCTCAGCCCAGAAAGCAGGTAGAACAACTTTTGTGGTGCCTTTCAGGTGCCTACCAAGGTAGTGTAAAAACTACCAGGAGAACTCCTGTCTGGCACCTTCCCCGGTGGAGTTGTGCATGGGGTGTGTTTGGAACATTTTGTCACCGGCCGAGTCCAAAATTCAGCGATTCCCCATCTCAGCCCAGAAAGCAGGTAGAACAACTTTTGTGCTGCCTTTCAGCTCCCTACCAAGGTAGTGTAAAATCTACCAGGAGAACTCCTGTCTGGCACCTTCCCCGGTGGAGTTGTGCAGGGGGTGTGTTTGGAACATTTTGTCACCAGCCGAGTCCAAAATTCAGCGTTTCCCCATCTCAGCCCAGAAAGCAGGTAGAACAACTTTTGTGGTGTCTTTCAGATGCCTACCGGAGCAATGTAAAAACTACAGGAGAACTCCTGTCTGGCACCTTCCCCGGTGGAGTTGTGCATGGGGTGTGTTTGGAACATTTTGTCACCGGCCGAGTCCAAAATTCAGCGTTTCCCCATCTCAGCCCAGAAAGCAGGTAGAACAACTTTTGTGGTGTCTTTCAGATGCCTACCGGAGCAATGTAAAAACTACCAGGAGAACTCCTGTCTGGCACCTTCCCCGGTGGAGTTGTGCAGGGGGTGTGTTTGGAACATTTTGTCACCGGCCGAGTCCAAAATTCAGCGGTTCCCCATCTCAGCCCAGAAAGCAGGTAGAACAACTTTTGTGGTGCCTTTCAGATGCCTACCAAGGTAGTGTAAAAACTACCAAGAGAACTCCTGCCTGGCACCTTCCCCGGTGGAGTTGTGCATGGGGTGTGTTTGGAACATTTTGTCACCGGCCGAGTCCAAAATTCAGCGGTTCCCCATCTCAGCCCAGAAAGCAGGTAGAACAACTTTTGTGGTGTCTTTCAGATGCCTACCGGAGCAATGTAAAAACTACCAGGAGAACTCCTGTCTGGCACCTTCCCCGGTGGAGTTGTGCATGGGGTGTGTTTGGAACATTTTGTCACCGGCCGAGTCCAAAATTCAGCGATTCCCCATCTCAGCCCAGAAAGCAGGTAGAACAACTTTTGTGGTGCCTTTCAGGTGCCTACCAAGGTAGTGTAAAAACTACCAGGAGAACTCCTGTCTGGCACCTTCCCCGGTGGAGTTGTGCAGGGGGTGTGTTTGGAACATTTTGTCACCGGCCGAGTCCAAAATTCAGCGATTCCCCATCTCAGCCCAGAAAGCAGGTAGAACAACTTTTGTGCTGCCTTTCAGCTCCCTACCAAGGTAGTGTAAAATCTACCAGGAGAACTCCTGTCTGGCACCTTCCCCGGTGGAGTTGTGCAGGGGGTGTGTTTGGAACATTTTGTCACCAGCCGAGTCCAAAATTCAGCGTTTCCCCATCTCAGCCCAGAAAGCAGGTAGAACAACTTTTGTGGTGTCTTTCAGATGCCTACCGGAGCAATGTAAAAACTACAGGAGAACTCCTGTCTGGCACCTTCCCCGGTGGAGTTGTGCAGGGGGTGTGTTTGGAACATTTTGTCACCGGCCGAGTCCAAAATTCAGCGTTTCCCCATCTCAGCCCAGAAAGCAGGTAGAACAACTTTTGTGGTGTCTTTCAGATGCCTACCGGAGCAATGTAAAAACTACCAGGAGAACTCCTGTCTGGCACCTTCCCCGGTGGAGTTGTGCAGGGGGTGTGTTTGGAACATTTTGTCACCGGCCGAGTCCAAAATTCAGCGATTCCCCATCTCAGCCCAGAAAGCAGGTAGAACAACTTTTGTGGTGCCTTTCAGATGCCTACCAAGGTAGTGTAAAAACTACCAAGAGAACTCCTGCCTGGCACCTTCCCCGGTGGAGTTGTGCATGGGGTGTGTTTGGAACATTTTGTCACCGGCCGAGTCCAAAATTCAGCGGTTCCCCATCTCAGCCCAGAAAGCAGGTAGAACAACTTTTGTGGTGCCTTTCAGCTGCCTACCAAGGTAGTGTAAAAACTACCAAGAGAACTCCTGTCTGGCACCTTCCCCGGTGGAGTTGTGCATGGGGTGTGTTTGGAACATTTTGTCACCGCCCGACTCCAAAATTCAGCGGTTCCCCATCTCAGCCCAGAAAGCAGGTAGAACAACTTTTGTGGTGCCTTTCAGGTGCCTACCAAGATAGTGTAAAAACTACCAGGAGAACTCCTGTCTGGCACCTTCGCTAGTGGAGTTGTGCATGGGGTGTCTTTGGAACATTTTGTCACTGGCCGAGTCCAAAATTCAGCGGTTCCCCATCTCAGCCCAGAAAGCAGGTAGAACAACTTTTGTGGTGTCTTTCAGATGCCTACCGGAGCAATGTAAAAACTACCAGGAGAACTCCTGTCTGGCACCTTCCCCGGTGGAGTTGTGCATGGGGTGTGTTTGGAACATTTTGTCACCAGCCGACTCCAAAATTCAGCGGTTCCCCATCTCAGCCCAGAAAGCAGGTAGAACAACTTTTGTGGTGCCTTTCAAATGCCTACCAAGGTAGTGTAAAAACTACCAAGAGAACTCCTGCCTGGCACCTTCCCCGGTGGAGTTGTGCATGGGGTGTCTTTGGAACATTTTGTCACCGGCCGAGTCCAAAATTCAGCGATTCCCCATCTCAGCCCAGAAAGCAGGTAGAACAACTTTTGTGGTGTCCTTTTGATGCCTACCGGAGCAATGTAAAAACTACCAACAGATCTCGTCCCTGGCACCTTCGCTAGTGGAGTTGTGCATGGGGTGTGTTCGGAACATTTTGTCACCGGCCGACTCCAAAATTCAGCGGTTCCCCATCTCAGCCCAGAAAGCAGGTAGAACAACTTTTGTGGTGCCTTTCAGGTGCCTACCAAGGTAGTGTAAAAACTACCAGGAGAACTCCTGTCTGGCACCTTCCCCGGTGGAGTTGTGCAGGGGGTGTGTTTGGAAAATTTTGTCACCGGCCGAGTCCAAAATTCAGCGATTCCCCATCTCAGCCCAGAAAGCAGGTAGAACAACTTTTGTGCTGCCTTTCAGCTCCCTACCAAGGTAGTGTAAAATCTACCAAGAGAACTCCTGTCTGGCACCTTCCCCGGTGGAGTTGTGCAGGGGGTGTGTTTGGAACATTTTGTCACCGGCCGACTCCAAAATTCAGCGGTTCCCCATCTCAGCCCAGAAAGCAGGTAGAACAACTTTTGTGGTGTCTTTCAGATGCCTACCGGAGCAATGTAAAAACTACTAAGAGAACTCCTGTCTGGCACCTTCCCCGGTGGAGTTGTGCATGGGGTGTCTTTGGAACATTTTGTCACCGGCCGAGTCCAAAATTCAGCGGTTCCTCATCTCAGCCCAGAAAGCAGGTAGAACAACTTTTGTGGTGTCTTTCAGCTGCCTACCGGAGCAATGTAAAAACTACCAAGAGAACTCCTGTCTGGCACCTTCCCCGGTGGAGTTGTGCATGGGGTGTGTTGGAACATTTTGTCACCAGCCGACTCCAAAATTCAGCGGTTCCCCATCTCAGCCCAGAAAGCAGGTAGAACAACTTTTGTGGTGCCTTTCAAATGCCTACCAAGGTAGTGTAAAAACTACAAAGAGAACTCCTGCCTGGCACCTTCCCCGGTGGAGTTGTGCATGGGGTGTCTTTGGAACATTTTGTCACCGGCCGACTCCAAAATTCAGCGGTTCCCCATCTCAGCCCAGAAAGCAGGTAGAACAACTTTTGTGGTGCCTTTCAGCTGCCTACCAAGGTAGTGTAAAAACTACCAAGAGAACTCCTGTCTGGCACCTTCCCCGGTGGAGTTGTGCATGGGGTGTGTTTGGAACATTTTGTCACCGGCCGAGTCCAAAATTCAGCGGTTCCCCATCTCAGCCCAGAAAGCAGGTAGAACAACTTTTGTGGTGTCTTTCAGATGCCTACCGGAGCAATGTAAAAACTACCAGGAGAACTCCTGTCTGGCACCTTCCCCGGTGGAGTTGTGCATGGGGTGTGTTTGGAACATTTTGTCACCGGCCGAGTCCAAAATTCAGCGATTCCCCATCTCAGCCCAGAAAGCAGGTAGAACAACTTTTGTGGTGCCTTTCAGGTGCCTACCAAGGTAGTGTAAAAACTACCAGGAGAACTCCTGTCTGGCACCTTCCCCGGTGGAGTTGTGCATGGGGTGTGTTTGGAACATTTTGTCACCGGCCGAGTCCAAAATTCAGCGATTCCCCATCTCAGCCCAGAAAGCAGGTAGAACAACTTTTGTGCTGCCTTTCAGCTCCCTACCAAGGTAGTGTAAAATCTACCAGGAGAACTCCTGTCTGGCACCTTCCCCGGTGGAGTTGTGCAGGGGGTGTGTTTGGAACATTTTGTCACCAGCCGAGTCCAAAATTCAGCGTTTCCCCATCTCAGCCCAGAAAGCAGGTAGAACAACTTTTGTGGTGTCTTTCAGATGCCTACCGGAGCAATGTAAAAACTACAGGAGAACTCCTGTCTGGCACCTTCCCCGGTGGAGTTGTGCATGGGGTGTGTTTGGAACATTTTGTCACCGGCCGAGTCCAAAATTCAGCGGTTCCCCATCTCAGCCCAGAAAGCAGGTAGAACAACTTTTGTGGTGTCTTTCAGATGCCTACCGGAGCAATGTAAAAACTACCAGGAGAACTCCTGTCTGGCACCTTCCCCGGTGGAGTTGTGCAGGGGGTGTGTTTGGAACATTTTGTCACCGGCCGAGTCCAAAATTCAGCGGTTCCCCATCTCAGCCCAGAAAGCAGGTAGAACAACTTTTGTGGTGCCTTTCAGATGCCTACCAAGGTAGTGTAAAAACTACCAAGAGAACTCCTGCCTGGCACCTTCCCCGGTGGAGTTGTGCATGGGGTGTGTTTGGAACATTTTGTCACCGGCCGACTCCAAAATTCAGCGGTTCCCCATCTCAGCCCAGAAAGCAGGTAGAACAACTTTTGTGGTGCCTTTCAGCTGCCTACCAAGGTAGTGTAAAAACTACCAAGAGAACTCCTGTCTGGCACCTTCCCCGGTGGAGTTGTACATGGGGTGTGTTTGGAACATTTTGTCACCGCCCGACTCCAAAATTCAGCGGTTCCCCATCTCAGCCCAGAAAGCAGGTAGAACAACTTTTGTGGTGCCTTTCAGGTGCCTACCAAGGTAGTGTAAAAACTACCAGGAGAACTCCTGTCTGGCACCTTCGCTAGTGGAGTTGTGCATGGGGTGTCTTTGGAACATTTTGTCACTGGCCGAGTCCAAAATTCAGCGGTTCCCCATCTCAGCCCAGAAAGCAGGTAGAACAACTTTTGTGGTGTCTTTCAGATGCCTACCGGAGCAATGTAAAAACTACCAGGAGAACTCCTGTCTGGCACCTTCCCCGGTGGAGTTGTGCATGGGGTGTGTTTGGAACATTTTGTCACCAGCCGACTCCAAAATTCAGCGATTCCCCATCTCAGCCCAGAAAGCAGGTAGAACAACTTTTGTGGTGCCTTTCAAATGCCTACCAAGGTAGTGTAAAAACTACCAAGAGAACTCCTGCCTGGCACCTTCCCCGGTGGAGTTGTGCATGGGGTGTCTTTGGAACATTTTGTCACCGGCCGAGTCCAAAATTCAGCGATTCCCCATCTCAGCCCAGAAAGCAGGTAGAACAACTTTTGTGGTGTCCTTTTGATGCCTACCGGAGCAATGTAAAAACTACCAACAGATCTCGTCCCTGGCACCTTCGCTAGTGGAGTTGTGCATGGGGTGTGTTCGGAACATTTTGTCACCGCCCGACTCCAAAATTCAGCTGTTCCCCATCTCAGCCCAGAAAGCAGGTAGAACAACTTTTGTGGTGCCTTTCAGGTGCCTACCAAGGTAGTGTAAAAACTACCAGGAGAACTCCTGTCTGGCACCTTCCCCGGTGGAGTTGTGCAGGGGGTGTGTTTGGAACATTTTGTCACCGGCCGAGTCCAAAATTCAGCGATTCCCCATCTCAGCCCAGAAAGCAGGTAGAACAACTTTTGTGCTGCCTTTCAGCTCCCTACCAAGGTAGTGTAAAATCTACTAAGAGAACTCCTGTCTGGCACCTTCCCCGGTGGAGTTGTGCAGGGGGTGTGTTTGGAACATTTTGTCACCGGCCGACTCCAAAATTCAGCGGTTCCCCATCTCAGCCCAGAAAGCAGGTAGAACAACTTTTGTGGTGTCTTTCAGATGCCTACCGGAGCAATGTAAAAACTACTAAGAGAACTCCTGTCTGGCACCTTCCCCGGTGGAGTTGTGCATGGGGTGTGTTTGGAACATTTTGTCACCGGCCGAGTCCAAAATTCAGCGTTTCCCCATCTCAGCCCAGAAAGCAGGTAGAACAACTTTTGTGGTGTCTTTCAGATGCCTACCGGAGCAATGTAAGATCTACCAGGAGAACTCCCGTCTGGCACCTTCCCCGGTGGAGTTGTGCATGGGGTGTCTTTGGAACATTTTGTCACCGGCCGACTCCAAAATTCAGCGGTTCCCCATCTCAGCCCAGAAAGCAGGTAGAACAACTTTTGTGGTGCCTTTCAGCTGCCTACCAAGGTAGTGTAAAAACTACTAAGAGAACTCCTGTCTGGCACCTTCCCCGGTGGAGTTGTGCAGGGGGTGTGTTTGGAACATTTTGTCACCGGCCGAGTCCAAAATTCAGCGGTTCCTCATCTCAGCCCAGAAAGCAGGTAGAACAACTTTTGTGGTGTCTTTCAGCTGCCTACCGGAGCAATGTAAAAACTACCAGGAGAACTCCTGTCTGGCACCTTCCCCGGTGGAGTTGTGCATGGGGTGTGTTTGGAACATTTTGTCACCAGCCGACTCCAAAATTCAGCGGTTCCCCATCTCAGCCCAGAAAGCAGGTAGAACAACTTTTGTGGTGCCTTTCAAATGCCTACCAAGGTAGTGTAAAAACTACCAAGAGAACTCCTGCCTGGCACCTTCCCCGGTGGAGTTGTGCATGGGGTGTCTTTGGAACATTTTGTCACCGGCCGACTCCAAAATTCAGCGGTTCCCCATCTCAGCCCAGAAAGCAGGTAGAACATCTTTTGTGGTGCCTTTCAGATGCCTACCAAGGTAGTGTAAAAACTACCAAGAGAACTCCTGCCTGGCACCTTCCCCGGTGGAGTTGTGCATGGGGTGTGTTTGGAACATTTTGTCACCGGCCGAGTCCAAAATTCAGCGATTCCCCATCTCAGCCCAGAAAGCAGGTAGAACAACTTTTGTGGTGTCTTTCAGCTGCCTACCAAGGTAGTGTAAAAACTACCAGGAGAACTCCTGTCTGGCACCTTCGCTAGTGGAGTTGTGCATGGGGTGTCTTTGGAACATTTTGTCATTGGCCGAGTCCAAAATTCAGCGGTTCCCCATCTCAGCCCAGAAAACAGGTAGAACAACTTTTGTGGTGTCTTTCAGATGCCTACCGGAGCAATGTAAAAACTACCAGGAGAACTCCTGTCTGGCACCTTCCCCGGTGGAGTTGTGCATGGGGTGTGTTTGGAACATTTTGTCACCGGCCGAGTCCAAAATTCAGCGATTCCCCATCTCAGCCCAGAAAGCAGGTAGAACAACTTTTGTGGTGCCTTTCAGGTGCCTACCAAGGTAGTGTAAAAACTACCAGGAGAACTCCTGTCTGGCACCTTCCCCGGTGGAGTTGTGCAGGGGGTGTGTTTGGAACATTTTGTCACCGGCCGAGTCCAAAATTCAGCGATTCCCCATCTCAGCCCAGAAAGCAGGTAGAACAACTTTTGTGCTGCCTTGCAGCTCCCTACCAAGGTAGTGTAAAATCTACCAGGAGAACTCCTGTCTGGCACCTTCCCCGGTGGAGTTGTGCATGGGGTGTCTTTGGAACATTTTGTCACCGGCCGAGTCCAAAATTCAGCGGTTCCCCATCTCAGCCCAGAAAGCAGGTAGAACAACTTTTGTGGTGTCTTTCAGATGCCTACCGGAGCAATGTAAAAACTACCAGGAGAACTCCTGTCTGGCACCTTCCCCGGTGGAGTTGTGCATGGGGTGTGTTTGGAACATTTTGTCACCAGCCGACTCCAAAATTCAGCGGTTCCCCATCTCAGCCCAGAAAGCAGGTAGAACAACTTTTGTGGTGCCTTTCAGCTGCCTACCAAGGTAGTGTAAAAACTACCAAGAGAACTCCTGCCTGGCACCTTCCCCGGTGGAGTTGTGCATGGGGTGTCTTTGGAACATTTTGTCACCGGCCGAGTCCAAAATTCAGCGATTCCCCATCTCAGCCCAGAAAGCAGGTAGAACAACTTTTGTGGTGTCCTTTTGATGCCTACCGGAGCAATGTAAAAACTACCAACAGAACTCGTCCCTGGCACCTTCGCTAGTGGAGTTGTGCATGGGGTGTGTTTGGAACATTTTGTCACCGCCCGACTCCAAAATTCAGCGGTTCCCCATCTCAGCCCAGAAAGCAGGTAGAACAACTTTTGTGGTGTCTTTCAGATGCCTACCAAGGTAGTGTAAAAACTATCAAGAGAACGCTTGTCTGGCACATTCCCCGGTGGAGTTGTGCAGGGGGTGTCTTTGGAACATTTTGTCACCGGCCGAGTCCAAAATTCAGCGATTCCCCATCTCAGCCCAGAAAGCAGGTAGAACAACTTTTGTGGTGTCTTTCAGATGCCTACCGGAGCAATGTAAAAACTACCAGGAGAACTCCTGTCTGGCACCTTCCCCGGTGGAGTTGTGCATGGGGTGTGTTCGGAACATTTTGTCACCAGCCGAGTCCAAAAATTCAGCGGTTCCCCATCTCAGCCCAGAAAGCAGGTAGAACAACTTTTGTGGTGTCTTTCAAATGCCTACCAAGGTAGTGTAAAAACTACCAAGAGAACTCCTGCCTGGCACCTTCCCCGGTGGAGTTGTGCAGGGGGTGTGTTTGGAACATTTTGTCACCGGCCGAGTCCAAAAATTCAGCGGTTCCCCATCTCAGCCCAGAAAGCAGGTAGAACAACTTTTGTGGTGCCTTTCAGGTGCCTACCAAGGTAGTGTAAAAACTACCAGGAGAACTCCTGTCTGGCACCTTCCCCGGTGGAGTTGTGCATGGGGTGTCTTTGGAACATTTTGTCACCAGCCGACTCCAAAATTCAGCGGTTCCTCATCTCAGCCCAGAAAGCAGGTAGAACAACTTTTGTGGTGTCTTTCAGCTGCCTACCGGAGCAATGTAAAAACTACCAGGAGAACTCCTGTCTGGCACCTTCCCCGGTGGAGTTGTGCATGGGGTGTTTTTGGAACATTTTGTCACCAGCCGACTCCAAAATTCAGCGGTTCCCCATCTCAGCCCAGAAAGCAGGTAGAACAACTTTTGTGGTGTCCTTTTGATGCCTACCGGAGCAATGTAAAAACTACCAACAGAGCTCGTCCCTGGCACCTTCGCTAGTGGAGTTGTGCATGGGGTGTCTTTGGAACATTTTGTCACCGGCCGAGTCCAAAATTCAGCGGTTCCCCATCTCAGCCCAGAAAGCAGGTAGAACAACTTTTGTGGTGTCTTTCAGATGCCTACCGGAGCAATGTAAAAACTACCAGGAGAACTCCTGTCTGGCACCTTCCCCGGTGGAGTTGTGCAGGGGGTGTGTTTGGAACATTTTGTCACCGGCCGAGTCCAAAATTCAGCGATTCCCCATCTCAGCCCAGAAAGCAGGTAGAACAACTTTTGTGCTGCCTTTCAGCTCCCTACCAAGGTAGTGTAAAATCTACCAAGAGAACTCCTGTCTGGCACCTTCCCCGGTGGAGTTGTGCAGGGGGTGTGTTTGGAACATTTTGTCACCAGCCGAGGCCAACATTCAGCGGTTCCCCATCTCAGCCCAGAAAGCAGGTAGAACAAGTTTTGTGGTGTCTTTCAGATGCCTACCGGAGCAATGTAAAAACTACAGGAGAACTCCTGTCTGGCACCTTCCCCGGTGGAGTTGTGCATGGGGTGTCTTTGGAACATTTTGTCACCGGCCGAGTCCAAAATTCAGCGGTTCCCCATCTCAGCCCAGAAAGCAGGTAGAACAACTTTTGTGGTGTCTTTCAGATGCCTACCGGAGCAATGTAAAAACTACCAGGAGAACTCCTGTCTGGCACCTTCCCCGGTGGAGTTGTGCAGGGGGTGTGTTTGGAACATTTTGTCACCGGCCGAGTCCAAAATTCAGCGATTCCCCATCTCAGCCCAGAAAGCAGGTAGAACAACTTTTGTGGTGCCTTTCAGCTGCCTACCAAGGTAGTGTAAAAACTACCAAGAGAACTCCTGCCTGGCACCTTCCCCGGTGGAGTTGTGCATGGGGTGTGTTTGGAACATTTTGTCACCAGCCGACTCCAAAATTCAGCGGTTCCCAATCTCAGCCCAGAAAGCAGGTAGAACAACTTTTGTGGTGCCTTTCAGCTGCCTACCAAGGTAGTGTAAAAACTACCAAGAGAACTCCTGTCTGGCACCTTCCCCGGTGGAGTTGTGCATGGGGTGTGTTTGGAACATTTTGTCACCGGCCGAGTCCAAAATTCAGCGATTCCCCATCTCAGCCCAGAAAGCAGGTAGAACAACTTTTGTGGTGCCTTTCAGGTGCCTACCAAGGTAGTGTAAAAACTACCAGGAGAACTCCTGTCTGGCACCTTCCCCGGTGGAGTTGTGCAGGGGGTGTCTTTGGAACATTTTGTCACCAGCCGAGTCCAAAATTCAGCGTTTCCCCATCTCAGCCCAGAAAGCAGGTAGAAAAACTTTTGTGCTGCCTTTCAGATGCCTACCAAGGTAGTGTAAAATCTACCAAGAGAACTCCTGTCTGGCACCTTCCCCGGTGGAGTTGTGCATGGGGGTGTCTTTGGAACATTTTGTCACCGGCCGAGTCCAAAATTCAGCGATTCCCCATCTCAGCCCAGAAAGCAGGTAGAACAACTTTTGTGCTGCCTTGCAGCTCCCTACCAAGGTAGTGTAAAAACTACCAAGAGAACTCCTGCCTGGCACCTTCCCCGGTGGAGTTGTGCATGGGGTGTGTTTGGAACATTTTGTCACCGGCCGAGTCCAAAATTCAGCGGTTCCCCATCTCAGCCCAGAAAGCAGGTAGAACATCTTTTGTGGTGCCTTTCAGATGCCTACCAAGGTAGTGTAAAAACTACCAAGAGAACTCCTGCCTGGCACCTTCCCCGGTGGAGTTGTGCATGGGGTGTGTTTGGAACATTTTGTCACCGGCCGAGTCCAAAATTCAGCGTTTCCCCATCTCAGCCCAGAAAGCAGGTAGAACAACTTTTGTGGTGCCTTTCAGCTGCCTACCAAGGTAGTGTAAAAACTACCAAGAGAACTCCTGTCTGGCACCTTCCCCGGTGGAGTTGTGCATGGGGTGTGTTTGGAACATTTTGTCACCGGCCGAGTCCAAAATTCAGCGGTTCCCCATCTCAGCCCACAAAGCAGGTAGAACAACTTTTGTGGTGTCTTTCAGCTGCCTACCAAGGTAGTGTAAAAACTACCAGGAGAACTCCTGTCTGGCACCTTCGCTAGTGGAGTTGTGCATGGGGTGTCTTTGGAACATTTTGTCATTGGCCGAGTCCAAAATTCAGCGGTTCCCCATCTCAGCCCAGAAAACAGGTAGAACAACTTTTGTGGTGTCTTTCAGATGCCTACCGGAGCAATGTAAAAACTACCAGGAGAACTCCTGTCTGGCACCTTCCCCGGTGGAGTTGTGCATGGGGTGTCTTTGGAACATTTTGTCACCGGCCGAGTCCAAAATTCAGCGATTCCCCATCTCAGCCCAGAAAGCAGGTAGAACAACTTTTGTGGTGCCTTTCAGGTGCCTACCAAGGTAGTGTAAAAACTACCAGGAGAACTCCTGTCTGGCACCTTCCCCGGTGGAGTTGTGCAGGGGGTGTGTTTGGAACATTTTGTCACCGGCCGAGTCCAAAATTCAGCGATTCCCCATCTCAGCCCAGAAAGCAGGTAGAACAACTTTTGTGCTGCCTTGCAGCTCCCTACCAAGGTAGTGTAAAATCTACCAGGAGAACTCCTGTCTGGCACCTTCCCCGGTGGAGTTGTGCATGGGGTGTCTTTGGAACATTTTGTCACCGGCCGAGTCCAAAATTCAGCGGTTCCCCATCTCAGCCCAGAAAGCAGGTAGAACAACTTTTGTGGTGTCTTTCAGATGCCTACCGGAGCAATGTAAAAACTACCAGGAGAACTCCTGTCTGGCACCTTCCCCGGTGGAGTTGTGCATGGGGTGTGTTTGGAACATTTTGTCACCAGCCGACTCCAAAATTCAGCGGTTCCCCATCTCAGCCCAGAAAGCAGGTAGAACAACTTTTGTGGTGCCTTTCAAATGCCTACCAAGGTAGTGTAAAAACTACCAAGAGAACTCCTGCCTGGCACCTTCCCCGGTGGAGTTGTGCATGGGGTGTGTTTGGAACATTTTGTCACCGGCCGAGTCCAAAATTCAGCGATTCCCCATCTCAGCCCAGAAAGCAGGTAGAACAACTTTTGTGGTGTCCTTTTGATGCCTACCGGAGCAATGTAAAAACTACCAACAGAGCTCGTCCCTGGCACCTTCGCTAGTGGAGTTGTGCATGGGGTGTGTTTGGAACATTTTGTCACCGCCCGACTCCAAAATTCAGCGGTTCCCCATCTCAGCCCAGAAAGCAGGTAGAACAACTTTTGTGGTGCCTTTCAGGTGCCTACCAAGGTAGTGTAAAAACTATCAAGAGAACGCTTGTCTGGCACATTCCCCGGTGGAGTTGTGCAGGGGGTGTCTTTGGAACATTTTGTCACCGGCCGAGTCCAAAATTCAGCGATTCCCCATCTCAGCCCAGAAAGCAGGTAGAACAACTTTTGTGGTGTCTTTCAGATGCCTACCGGAGCAATGTAAAATCCACCAGGAGAACTCCTGTCTGGCACCTTCCCCGGTGGAGTTGTGCATGGGGTGTGTTCGGAACATTTTGTCACCAGCCGAGTCCAAAAATTCAGCGGTTCCCCATCTCAGCCCAGAAAGCAGGTAGAACAACTTTTGTGGTGTCTTTCAAATGCCTACCAAGGTAGTGTAAAAACTACCAAGAGAACTCCTGCCTGGCACCTTCCCCGGTGGAGTTGTGCAGGGGGTGTGTTTGGAACATTTTGTCACCGGCCGAGTCCAAAAATTCAGCGGTTCCCCATCTCAGCCCAGAAAGCAGGTAGAACAACTTTTGTGGTGCCTTTCAGGTGCCTACCAAGGTAGTGTAAAAACTACCAGGAGAACTCCTGTCTGGCACCTTCGCTAGTGGAGTTGTGCATTGGGTGTGTTTGGAACATTTTGTCACCGGCCGACTCCAAAATTCAGCGGTTCCCAATCTCAGCCCAGAAAGCAGGTAGAACAACTTTTGTGGTGCCTTTCAGCTGCCTACCAAGGTAGTGTAAAAACTACTAAGAGAACTCCTGTCTGGCACCTTCCCCGGTGGAGTTGTGCAGGGGGTGTGTTTGGAACATTTTGTCACCGGCCGAGTCCAAAATTCAGCGGTTCCTCATCTCAGCCCAGAAAGCAGGTAGAACAACTTTTGTGGTGTCTTTCAGGTGCCTACCAAGGTAGTGTAAAAACTACCAGGAGAACTCCTGTCTGGCACCTTCCCCGGTGGAGTTGTGCAGGGGGTGTGTTTGGAACATTTTGTCACCGGCCGAGTCCAAAATTCAGCGATTCCCCATCTCAGCCCAGAAAGCAGGTAGAACAACTTTTGTGGTGCCTTTCAGGTGCCTACCAAGGTAGTGTAAAAACTACCAGGAGAACTCCTGTCTGGCACCTTCCCCGGTGGAGTTGTGCAGGGGGTGTGTTTGGAACATTTTGTCACCGGCCGAGTCCAAAATTCAGCGATTCCCCATCTCAGCCCAGAAAGCAGGTAGAACAACTTTTGTGCTGCCTTTCAGCTCCCTACCAAGGTAGTGTAAAATCTACCAAGAGAACTCCTGTCTGGCACCTTCCCCGGTGGAGTTGTGCAGGGGGTGTGTTTGGAACATTTTGTCACCGGCCGACTCCAAAATTCAGCGGTTCCCCATCTCAGCCCAGAAAGCAGGTAGAACAACTTTTGTGGTGTCTTTCAGATGCCTACCGGAGCAATGTAAAAACTACAGGAGAACTCCTGTCTGGCACCTTCCCCGGTGGAGTTGTGCATGGGGTGTCTTTGGAACATTTTGTCACCGGCCGAGTCCAAAATTCAGCGGTTCCCCATCTCAGCCCAGAAAGCAGGTAGAACAACTTTTGTGGTGTCTTTCAGATGCCTACCGGAGCAATGTAAAAACTACCAGGAGAACTCCTGTCTGGCACCTTCCCCGGTGGAGTTGTGCAGGGGGTGTGTTTGGAACATTTTGTCACCGGCCGAGTCCAAAATTCAGCGATTCCCCATCTCAGCCCAGAAAGCAGGTAGAACAACTTTTGTGGTGCCTTTCAGCTGCCTACCAAGGTAGTGTAAAAACTACCAAGAGAACTCCTGCCTGGCACCTTCCCCGGTGGAGTTGTGCATGGGGTGTGTTTGGAACATTTTGTCACCGGCCGACTCCAAAATTCAGCGGTTCCCCATCTCAGCCCAGAAAGCAGGTAGAACAACTTTTGTGGTGCCTTTCAGCTGCCTACCAAGGTAGTGTAAAAACTACCAAGAGAACTCCTGTCTGGCACCTTCCCCGGTGCAGTTGTGCATGGGGTGTGTTTGGAACATTTTGTCACCGGCCGAGTCCAAAATTCAGCGATTCCCCATCTCAGCCCAGAAAGCAGGTAGAACAACTTTTGTGGTGCCTTTCAGGTGCCTACCAAGGTAGTGTAAAAACTACCAGGAGAACTCCTGTCTGGCACCTTCCCCGGTGGAGTTGTGCAGGGGGTGTCTTTGGAACATTTTGTCACCAGCCGAGTCCAAAATTCAGCGTTTCCCCATCTCAGCCCAGAAAGCAGGTAGAAAAACTTTTGTGCTGCCTTTCAGATGCCTACCAAGGTAGTGTAAAATCTACCAAGAGAACTCCTGTCTGGCACCTTCCCCGGTGGAGTTGTGCATGGGGTGTCTTTGGAACATTTTGTCACCGGCCGAGTCCAAAATTCAGCGATTCCCCATCTCAGCCCAGAAAGCAGGTAGAACAACTTTTGTGCTGCCTTGCAGCTCCCTACCAAGGTAGTGTAAAATCTACCAGGAGAACTCCTGTCTGGCACCTTCCCCGGTGGAGTTGTGCAGGGGGTGTCTTTGGAACATTTTGTCACCAGCCGACTCCAAAATTCAGCGGTTCCCCATCTCAGCCCAGAAAGCAGGTAGAACAACTTTTGTGGTGTCTTTCAAATGCCTACCAAGGTAGTGTAAAAACTACCAAGAGAACTCCTGCCTGGCACCTTCCCCGGTGGAGTTGTGCATGGGGTGTCTTTGGAACATTTTGTCACCGGCCGAGTCCAAAATTCAGCGATTCCCCATCTCAGCCCAGAAAGCAGGTAGAACAACTTTTGTGGTATCCTTTTGATGCCTACCGGAGCAATGTAAAAACTACCAACAGAGCTCGTCCCTGGCACCTTCCCTGGTGGAGTTGTGCATGGGGTGTGTTTGGAACATTTTGTCACCAGCCGACTCCAAAATTCAGCGGTTCCCCATCTCAGCCCAGAAAGCAGGTAGAACAACTTTTGTGGTGTCTTTCAGATGCCTACCAAGGTAGTGTAAAAACTATCAAGAGAACGCTTGTCTGGCACATTCCCCGGTGGAGTTGTGCATGGGGTGTCTTTGGAACATTTTGTCACCGGCCGAGTCCAAAATTCAGCGATTCCCCATCTCAGCCCAGAAAGCAGGTAGAACAACTTTTGTGGTGTCTTTCAGCTGCCTACCGGAGAAATGTAAAAACTACCAGGAGAACTCCTGTCTGGCACCTTCCCCGGTGGAGTTGTGCATGGGGTGTGTTCGGAACATTTTGTCACCAGCCGAGTCCAAAATTCAGCGGTTCCCCATCTCAGCCCAGAAAGCAGGTAGAACAACTTTTGTGGTGCCTTTCAGCTGCCTACCAAGGTAGTGTAAAAACTACCAAGAGAACTCCTGCCTGGCACCTTCCCCGGTGGAGTTGTGCATGGGGTGTCTTTGGAACATTTTGTCACCGGCCGACTCCAAAATTCAGCGTTTCCCCATCTCAGCCCAGAAAGCAGGTAGAACAACTTTTGTGGTGTCTTTCAGATGCCTACCGGAGCAATGTAAAAACTACAGGAGAACTCCTGTCTGGCACCTTCCCCGGTGGAGTTGTGCATGGGGTGTGTTTGGAACATTTTGTCACCAGCCGACTCCAAAATTCAGCGGTTCCCCATCTCAGCCCAGAAAGCAGGTAGAACAACTTTTGTGGTGTCCTTTTGATGCCTACCGGAGCAATGTAAAAACTACCAACAGAACTCGTCCCTGGCACCTTCGCTAGTGGAGTTGTGCATGGGGTGTCTTTGGAACATTTTGTCACCGGCCGAGTCCAAAATTCAGCGATTCCCCATCTCAGCCCAGAAAGCAGGTAGAACAACTTTTGTGGTGCCTTTCAGGTGCCTACCAAGGTAGTGTAAAAACTACCAGGAGAACTCCTGTCTGGCACCTTCCCCGGTGGAGTTGTGCATGGGGTGTGTTTGGAACATTTTGTCACCGGCCGAGTCCAAAATTCAGCGATTCCCCATCTCAGCCCAGAAAGCAGGTAGAACAACTTTTGTGGTGCCTTGCAGCTCCCTACCAAGGTTGTGTAAAATCTACCAGGAGAACTCCTGTCTGGCACCTTCCCCGGTGGAGTTGTGCATGGGGTGTCTTTGGAACATTTTGTCACTGGCCGAGTCCAAAATTCAGCGGTTCCCCATCTCAGCCCAGAAAGCAGGTAGAACAACTTTTGTGGTGCCTTTCAAATGCCTACCAAGGTAGTGTAAAATCTACCAAGAGAACTCCTGTCTGGCACCTTCCCCGGTGGAGTTGTGCATGGGGTGTGTTTGGAACATTTTGTCACCGGCCGACTCCAAAATTCAGCGGTTCCCCATCTCAGCCCAGAAAGCAGGTAGAACAACTTTTGTGGTGCCTTTCAGCTGCCTACCAAGGTAGTGTAAAAACTACCAAGAGAACTCCTGTCTGGCACCTTCCCCGGTGGAGTTGTGCATGGGGTGTGTTTGGAACATTTTGTCACCGGCCGAGTCCAAAATTCAGCGATTCCCCATCTCAGCCCAGAAAGCAGGTAGAACAACTTTTGTGGTGCCTTTCAGGTGCCTACCAAGGTAGTGTAAAAACTACCAGGAGAACTCCTGTCTGGCACCTTCCCCGGTGGAGTTGTGCAGGGGGTGTCTTTGGAACATTTTGTCACCAGCCGAGTCCAAAATTCAGCGTTTCCCCATCTCAGCCCAGAAAGCAGGTAGAAAAACTTTTGTGCTGCCTTTCAGATGCCTACCAAGGTAGTGTAAAATCTACCAAGAGAACTCCTGTCTGGCACCTTCCCCGGTGGAGTTGTGCATGGGGTGTCTTTGGAACATTTTGTCACCGGCCGAGTCCAAAATTCAGCGATTCCCCATCTCAGCCCAGAAAGCAGGTAGAACAACTTTTGTGCTGCCTTGCAGCTCCCTACCAAGGTTGTGTAAAATCTACCAGGAGAACTCCTGTCTGGCACCTTCCCCGGTGGAGTTGTGCATGGGGTGTCTTTGGAACATTTTGTCACTGGCCGAGTCCAAAATTCAGCGGTTCCCCATCTCAGCCCAGAAAGCAGGTAGAACAACTTTTGTGGTGTCTTTCAGCTGCCTACCGGAGCAATGTAAAAACTACCAGGAGAACTCCTGTCTGGCACCTTCCCCGGTGGAGTTGTGCATGGGGTGTCTGTGGAACATTTTTCCACCGGCCGAGTCCAAAATTCAGCGGTTCCCCATCTCAGCCCAGAAAGCAGGTAGAACAACTTTTGTGGTGCCTTTCAAATGCCTACCAAGGTAGTGTAAAAACTACCAAGAGAACTCCTGCCTGGCACCTTCCCCGGTGGAGTTGTGCATGGGGTGTCTTTGGAACATTTTGTCACCGGCCGAGTCCAAAATTCAGCGATTCCCCATCTCAGCCCAGAAAGCAGGTAGAACAACTTTTGTGGTGTCCTTTTGATGCCTACCGGAGCAATGTAAAAACTACCAACAGAGCTCGTCCCTGGCACCTTCGCTAGTGGAGTTGTGCATGGGGTGTGTTTGGAACATTTTGTCACCGCCCGACTCCAAAATTCAGCGGTTCCCCATCTCAGCCCAGAAAGCAGGTAGAACAACTTTTGTGGTGTCTTTCAGATGCCTACCAAGGTAGTGTAAAAACTACTAAGAGAACTCCTGTCTGGCACCTTCCCCGGTGGAGTTGTGCATGGGGTGTGTTTGGAACATTTTGTCACCAGCCGAGTCCAAAATTCAGCGATTCCCCATCTCAGCCCAGAAAGCAGGTAGAACAACTTCTGTGGTGTCTTTCAGATGCCTACCAAGGTAGTGTAAAAACTACCAGGAGAACTCCTGTCTGGCACCTTCCCCGGTGGAGTTGTGCATGGGGTGTGTTCGGAACATTTTGTCACCAGCCGAGTCCAAAATTCAGCGGTTCCCCATCTCAGCCCAGAAAGCAGGTAGAACAACTTTTGTGGTGTCTTTCAGCTGCCTACCAGAGCAATGTAAAAACTACCAGGAGAACTCCTGTCTGGCACCTTCCCCGGTGGAGTTGTGCATGGGGTGTCTTTGGAACATTTTGTCACCGGCCGACTCCAAAATTCAGCGTTTCCCCATCTCAGCCCAGAAAGCAGGTAGAACAACTTTTGTGGTGTCTTTCAGATGCCTACCGGAGCAATGTAAAAACTACCAACAGAGCTCGTCCCTGGCACCTTCCCCGGTGGAGTTGTGCATGGGGTGTGTTTGGAACATTTTGTCACCGCCCGACACCAAAATTCAGCGGTTCCCCATCTCAGCCCAGAAAGCAGGTAGAACAACTTTTGTGGTGCCTTTCAAATGCCTACTAAGGTAGTGTAAAAACTACCAAGAGAACTCCTGCCTGGCACCTTCCCCGGTGGAGTTGTGCAGGGGGTGTGTTTGGAACATTTTGTCACCGGCCGAGTCCAAAAATTCAGCGGTTCCCCATCTCAGCCCAGAAAGCAGGTAGAACAACTTTTGTGGTGTCTTTCTACTGCCTACCGGAGCAATGTAAAAAATACCAGGAGAACTCCTGTCTGGCACCTTCCCCGGTGGAGTTGTGCATGGGGTGTGTTTGGAACATTTTGTCACCAGCCGACTCCAAAATTCAGCGGTTCCCCATCTCAGCCCAGAAAGCAGGTAGAACAACTTTTGTGGTGCCTTTCAAATGCCTACCAAGGTAGTGTAAAAACTACAAAGAGAACTCCTGCCTGGCACCTTCCCCGGTGGAGTTGTGCATGGGGTGTCTTTGGAACATTTTGTCACCGGCCGAGTCCAAAATTCAGCGATTCCCCATCTCAGCCCAGAAAGCAGGTAGAACAACTTTTGTGGTGTCTTTCAGCTGCCTACCAAGGTAGTGTAAAATCTACCAAGAGAACTCCTGTCTGGCACCTTCCCCGGTGGAGTTGTGCAGGGGGTGTGTTTGGAACATTTTGTCACCGGCCGACTCCAAAATTCAGCGGTTCCCCATCTCAGCCCAGAAAGCAGGTAGAACATCTTTTGTGGTGTCTTTTAGATGCCTACCAAGGTAGTGTAAAAACTATCAAGAGAACGCTTGTCTGGCACCTTCCCCGGTGGAGTTTTGCAGGGGGTGTGTTTGGAACATTTTGTCACCGGCCGACTCCAAAATTCAGCGGTTCCCCATCTCAGCCCAGAAAGCAGGTAGAACAACTTTTGTGGTGTCTTTCAGATGCCTACCGGAGCAATGTAAAAACTACCAGGAGAACTCCTGTCTGGCACCTTCCCCGGTGGAGTTGTGCAGGGGGTGTGTTTGGAACATTTTGTCACCGGCCGAGTCCAAAATTCAGCGTTTCCCCATCTCAGCCCAGAAAGCAGGTAGAACAACTTTTGTGCTGCCTTTCAGATGCCTACCAAGGTAGTGTAAAAACTACCAAGAGAACTCCTGCCTGGCACCTTCCCCGGTGGAGTTGTGCATGGGGTGTGTTTGGAACATTTTGTCACCGGCCGACTCCAAAATTCAGCTGTTCCCCATCTCAGCCCAGAAAGCAGGTAGAACAACTTTTGTGGTGCCTTTCAGATGCCTACCAAGGTAGTGTAAAAACTACCAGGAGAACTCCTGTCTGGCACCTTCCCCGGTGGAGTTGTGCAGGGGGTGTGTTTGGAACATTTTGTCACCGGCCGACTCCAAAATTCAGCGATTCCCCATCTCAGCCCAGAAAGCAGGTAGAACAACTTTTGTGCTGCCTTTCAGCTCCCTACCAAGGTAGTGTAAAATCTACCAAGAGAACTCCTGTCTGGCACCTTACCCGGTGGAGTTGTGCAGGGGGTGTGTTTGGAACATTTTGTCACCGGCCGACTCCAAAATTCAGCGGTTCCCCATCTCAGCCCAGAAAGCAGGTAGAACAACTTTTGTGGTGTCTTTCAGATGCCTACCGGAGCAATGTAAAAACTACAGGAGAACTCCTGTCTGGCACCTTCCCCGGTGGAGTTGTGCATGGGGTGTCTTTGGAACATTTTGTCACCGGCCGAGTCCAAAATTCAGCGGTTCCCCATCTCAGCCCAGAAAGCAGGTAGAACAACTTTTGTGGTGTCTTTCAGATGCCTACCGGAGCAATGTAAAAACTACCAGGAGAACTCCTGTCTGGCACCTTCCCCGGTGGAGTTGTGCAGGGGGTGTGTTTGGAACATTTTGTCACCGGCCGAGTCCAAAATTCAGCGATTCCCCATCTCAGCCCAGAAAGCAGGTAGAACAACTTTTGTGCTGCCTTGCAGCTCCCTACCAAGGTTGTGTAAAATCTACCAGGAGAACTCCTGTCTGGCACCTTCCCCGGTGGAGTTGTGCATGGGGTGTCTTTGGAACATTTTGTCACTGGCCGAGTCCAAAATTCAGCGGTTCCCCATCTCAGCCCAGAAAGCAGGTAGAACAACTTTTGTGGTGTCTTTCAGCTGCCTACCGGAGCAATGTAAAAACTACCAGGAGAACTCCTGTCTGGCACCTTCCCCGGTGGAGTTGTGCATGGGGTGTCTGTGGAACATTTTGCCACCGGCCGAGTCCAAAATTCAGCGGTTCCCCATCTCAGCCCAGAAAGCAGGTAGAACAACTTTTGTGGTGCCTTTCAAATGCCTACCAAGGTAGTGTAAAAACTACCAAGAGAACTCCTGCCTGGCACCTTCCCCGGTGGAGTTGTGCATGGGGTGTCTTTGGAACATTTTGTCACCGGCCGAGTCCAAAATTCAGCGATTCCCCATCTCAGCCCAGAAAGCAGGTAGAACAACTTTTGTGGTGTCCTTTTGATGCCTACCGGAGCAATGTAAAAACTACCAACAGAGCTCGTCCCTGGCACCTTCGCTAGTGGAGTTGTGCATGGGGTGTGTTTGGAACATTTTGTCACCGGCCGACTCCAAAATTCAGCGGTTCCCCATCTCAGCCCAGAAAGCAGGTAGAACAACTTTTGTGGTGTCTTTCAGATGCCTACCAAGGTAGTGTAAAAACTATCAAGAGAACGCTTGTCTGGCACATTCCCCGGTGGAGTTGTGCATGGGGTGTCTTTGGAACATTTTGTCACCGGCCGAGTCCAAAATTCAGCGATTCCCCATCTCAGCCCAGAAAGCAGGTAGAACAACTTTTGTGGTGTCTTTCAGCTGCCTACCGGAGCAATGTAAAAACTACCAGGAGAACTCCTGTCTGGCACCTTCCCCGGTGGAGTTGTGCATGGGGTGTGTTCGGAACATTTTGTCACCAGCCGAGTCCAAAATTCAGCGGTTCCCCATCTCAGCCCAGAAAGCAGGTAGAACAACTTTTGTGGTGCCTTTCAGGTGCCTACCAAGGTAGTGTAAAACTACCAAGAGAACTCCTGCCTGGCACCTTCCCCGGTGGAGTTGTGCATGGGGTGTCTTTGGAACATTTTGTCACCGGCCGACTCCAAAATTCAGCGTTTCCCCATCTCAGCCCAGAAAGCAGGTAGAACAACTTTTGTGGTGTCTTTCAGATGCCTACCGGAGCAATGTAAAAACTACCAACAGAGCTCGTCCCTGGCACCTTCCCTGGTGGAGTTGTGCATGGGGTGTGTTTGGAACATTTTGTCACCGCCCGACTCCAAAATTCAGCGGTTCCCCATCTCAGCCCAGAAAGCAGGTAGAACAACTTTTGTGGTGTCTTTCAAATGCCTACCAAGGTAGTGTAAAAACTACCAAGAGAACTCCTGCCTGGCACCTTCCCCGGTGGAGTTGTGCAGGGGGTGTCTTTGGAACATTTTGTCACCGGCCGAGTCCAAAATTCAGCGATTCCCCATCTCAGCCCAGAAAGCAGGTAGAACAACTTTTGTGGTGTCTTTCAGCTGCCTACCAAGGTAGTGTAAAATCTACCAAGAGAACTCCTGTCTGGCACCTTCCCCGGTGGAGTTGTGCAGGGGGTGTGTTTGGAACATTTTGTCACCGGCCGACTCCAAAATTCAGCGGTTCCCCATCTCAGCCCAGAAAGCAGGTAGAACATCTTTTGTGGTGTCTTTTAGATGCCTACCAAGGTAGTGTAAAAACTATCAAGAGAACGCTTGTCTGGCACCTTCCCCGGTGGAGTTTTGCAGGGGGTGTGTTTGGAACATTTTGTCACCGGCCGACTCCAAAATTCAGCGGTTCCCCATCTCAGCCCAGAAAGCAGGTAGAACAACTTTTGTGGTGTCTTTCAGATGCCTACCGGAGCAATGTAAAAACTACCAGGAGAACTCCTGTCTGGCACCTTCCCCGGTGGAGTTGTGCAGGGGGTGTGTTTGGAACATTTTGTCACCGGCCGAGTCCAAAATTCAGCGATTCCCCATCTCAGCCCAGAAAGCAGGTAGAACAACTTTTGTGCTGCCTTTCAGATGCCTACCAAGGTAGTGTAAAAACTACCAAGAGAACTCCTGCCTGGCACCTTCCCCGGTGGAGTTGTGCATGGGGTGTGTTTGGAACATTTTGTCACCGGCCGACTCCAAAATTCAGCTGTTCCCCATCTCAGCCCAGAAAGCAGGTAGAACAACTTTTGTGGTGCCTTTCAGATGCCTACCAAGGTAGTGTAAAAACTACCAGGAGAACTCCTGTCTGGCACCTTCCCCGGTGGAGTTGTGCAGGGGGTGTGTTTGGAACATTTTGTCACCGGCCGACTCCAAAATTCAGCGATTCCCCATCTCAGCCCAGAAAGCAGGTAGAACAACTTTTGTGCTGCCTTTCAGCTCCCTACCAAGGTAGTGTAAAATCTACCAAGAGAACTCCTGTCTGGCACCTTACCCGGTGGAGTTGTGCAGGGGGTGTGTTTGGAACATTTTGTCACCGGCCGACTCCAAAATTCAGCGGTTCCCCATCTCAGCCCAGAAAGCAGGTAGAACAACTTTTGTGGTGTCTTTCAGATGCCTACCGGAGCAATGTAAAAACTACAGGAGAACTCCTGTCTGGCACCTTCCCCGGTGGAGTTGTGCATGGGGTGTCTTTGGAACATTTTGTCACCGGCCGAGTCCAAAATTCAGCGGTTCCCCATCTCAGCCCAGAAAGCAGGTAGAACAACTTTTGTGGTGTCTTTCAGATGCCTACCGGAGCAATGTAAAAACTACCAGGAGAACTCCTGTCTGGCACCTTCCCCGGTGGAGTTGTGCAGGGGGTGTGTTTGGAACATTTTGTCACCGGCCGAGTCCAAAATTCAGCGATTCCCCATCTCAGCCCAGAAAGCAGGTAGAACAACTTTTGTGCTGCCTTGCAGCTCCCTACCAAGGTTGTGTAAAATCTACCAGGAGAACTCCTGTCTGGCACCTTCCCCGGTGGAGTTGTGCATGGGGTGTCTTTGGAACATTTTGTCACTGGCCGAGTCCAAAATTCAGCGGTTCCCCATCTCAGCCCAGAAAGCAGGTAGAACAACTTTTGTGGTGTCTTTCAGCTGCCTACCGGAGCAATGTAAAAACTACCAGGAGAACTCCTGTCTGGCACCTTCCCCGGTGGAGTTGTGCATGGGGTGTCTGTGGAACATTTTGCCACCGGCCGAGTCCAAAATTCAGCGGTTCCCCATCTCAGCCCAGAAAGCAGGTAGAACAACTTTTGTGGTGCCTTTCAAATGCCTACCAAGGTAGTGTAAAAACTACCAAGAGAACTCCTGCCTGGCACCTTCCCCGGTGGAGTTGTGCATGGGGTGTCTTTGGAACATTTTGTCACCGGCCGAGTCCAAAATTCAGCGATTCCCCATCTCAGCCCAGAAAGCAGGTAGAACAACTTTTGTGGTGTCCTTTTGATGCCTACCGGAGCAATGTAAAAACTACCAACAGAGCTCGTCCCTGGCACCTTCGCTAGTGGAGTTGTGCATGGGGTGTGTTTGGAACATTTTGTCACCGGCCGACTCCAAAATTCAGCGGTTCCCCATCTCAGCCCAGAAAGCAGGTAGAACAACTTTTGTGGTGTCTTTCAGATGCCTACCAAGGTAGTGTAAAAACTATCAAGAGAACGCTTGTCTGGCACATTCCCCGGTGGAGTTGTGCATGGGGTGTCTTTGGAACATTTTGTCACCGGCCGAGTCCAAAATTCAGCGATTCCCCATCTCAGCCCAGAAAGCAGGTAGAACAACTTTTGTGGTGTCTTTCAGCTGCCTACCGGAGCAATGTAAAAACTACCAGGAGAACTCCTGTCTGGCACCTTCCCCGGTGGAGTTGTGCATGGGGTGTGTTCGGAACATTTTGTCACCAGCCGAGTCCAAAATTCAGCGGTTCCCCATCTCAGCCCAGAAAGCAGGTAGAACAACTTTTGTGGTGCCTTTCAGGTGCCTACCAAGGTAGTGTAAAAACTACCAAGAGAACTCCTGCCTGGCACCTTCCCCGGTGGAGTTGTGCATGGGGTGTCTTTGGAACATTTTGTCACCGGCCGACTCCAAAATTCAGCGTTTCCCCATCTCAGCCCAGAAAGCAGGTAGAACAACTTTTGTGGTGTCTTTCAGATGCCTACCGGAGCAATGTAAAAACTACCAACAGAGCTCGTCCCTGGCACCTTCCCTGGTGGAGTTGTGCATGGGGTGTGTTTGGAACATTTTGTCACCGCCCGACTCCAAAATTCAGCGGTTCCCCATCTCAGCCCAGAAAGCAGGTAGAACAACTTTTGTGGTGTCTTTCAAATGCCTACCAAGGTAGTGTAAAAACTACCAAGAGAACTCCTGCCTGGCACCTTCCCCGGTGGAGTTGTGCAGGGGGTGTGTTTGGAACATTTTGTCACCGGCCGAGTCCAAAAAAACAGCGGTTCCCCATCTCAGCCCAGAAAGCAGGTAGAACAACTTTTGTGGTGTCTTTCAGCTGCCTACCGGAGCAATGTAAAAAATACCAGGAGAACTCCTGTCTGGCACCTTCCCCGGTGGAGTTGTGCATGGGGTGTGTTTGGAACATTTTGTCACCAGCCGACTCCAAAATTCAGCGGTTCCCCATCTCAGCCCAGAAAGCAGGTAGAACAACTTTTGTGGTGCCTTTCAAATGCCTACCAAGGTAGTGTAAAAACTACCAAGAGAACTCCTGCCTGGCACCTTCCCCGGTGGAGTTGTGCATGGGGTGTGTTTGGAACATTTTGTCACCGGCCGAGTCCAAAATTCAGCGATTCCCCATCTCAGCCCAGAAAGCAGGTAGAACAACTTTTGTGGTGCCTTTCAGCTGCCTACCAAGGTAGTGTAAAATCTACCAAGAGAACTCCTGTCTGGCACCTTCCCCGGTGGAGTTGTGCAGGGGGTGTGTTTGGAACATTTTGTCACCGGCCGACTCCAAAATTCAGCGGTTCCCCATCTCAGCCCAGAAAGCAGGTAGAACATCTTTTGTGGTGTCTTTTAGATGCCTACCAAGGTAGTGTAAAAACTATCAAGAGAACGCTTGTCTGGCACCTTCCCCGGTGGAGTTTTGCAGGGGGTGTGTTTGGAACATTTTGTCACCGGCCGACTCCAAAATTCAGCGGTTCCCCATCTCAGCCCAGAAAGCAGGTAGAACAACTTTTGTGGTGTCTTTCAGATGCCTACCGGAGCAATGTAAAAACTACCAGGAGAACTCCTGTCTGGCACCTTCCCCGGTGGAGTTGTGCAGGGGGTGTGTTTGGAACATTTTGTCACCGGCCGAGTCCAAAATTCAGCGATTCCCCATCTCAGCCCACAAAGCAGGTAGAACAACTTTTGTGGTGCCTTTCAGGTGCCTACCAAGGTAGTGTAAAAACTACCAAGAGAACTCCTGCCTGGCACCTTCCCCGGTGGAGTTGTGCATGGGGTGTCTTTGGAACATTTTGTCACCGGCCGACTCCAAAATTCAGCGGTTCCCCATCTCAGCCCAGAAAGCAGGTAGAACAACTTTTGTGGTGCCTTTCAGCTGCCTACCAAGGTAGTGTAAAAACTACCAAGAGAACTCCTGTCTGGCACCTTCCCCGGTGGAGTTGTACATGGGGTGTGTTTGGAACATTTTGTCACCGGCCGACTCCAAAATTCAGCGGTTCCCCATCTCAGCCCAGAAAGCAGGTAGAACAACTTTTGTGGTGTCTTTCAGATGCCTACCGGAGCAATGTAAAAACTACCAGGAGAACTCCTGTCTGGCACCTTCCCCGGTGGAGTTGTGCAGGGGGTGTGTTTGGAACATTTTGTCACCGGCCGAGTCCAAAATTCAGCGGTTCCCCATCTCAGCCCAGAAAGCAGGTAGAACAACTTTTGTGGTGCCTTTCAGCTGCCTACCAAGGTAGTGTAAAAACTACCAAGAGAACTCTTGTCTGGCACCTTCCCCGGTGGAGTTGTGCATGGGGTGTGTTTGGAACATTTTGTCACCGGCCGACTCCAAAATTCAGCGGTTCCCCATCTCAGCCCAGAAAGCAGGTAGAACAACTTTTGTGGTGCCTTTCAAATGCCTACCAAGGTAGTGTAAAAACTACCAAGAGAACTCCTGCCTGGCACCTTCCCCGGTGGAGTTGTGCATGGGGTGTGTTTGGAACATTTTGTCACCGGCCGAGTCCAAAATTCAGCGATTCCCCATCTCAGCCCAGAAAGCAGGTAGAACAACTTTTGTGGTGCCTTTCAGCTGCCTACCAAGGTAGTGTAAAATCTACCAAGAGAACTCCTGTCTGGCACCTTCCCCGGTGGAGTTGTGCAGGGGGTGTGTTTGGAACATTTTGTCACCGGCCGACTCCAAAATTCAGCGGTTCCCCATCTCAGCCCAGAAAGCAGGTAGAACATCTTTTGTGGTGTCTTTTAGATGCCTACCAAGGTAGTGTAAAAACTATCAAGAGAACGCTTGTCTGGCACCTTCCCCGGTGGAGTTTTGCAGGGGGTGTGTTTGGAACATTTTGTCACCGGCCGACTCCAAAATTCAGCGGTTCCCCATCTCAGCCCAGAAAGCAGGTAGAACAACTTTTGTGGTGTCTTTCAGATGCCTACCGGAGCAATGTAAAAACTACCAGGAGAACTCCTGTCTGGCACCTTCCCCGGTGGAGTTGTGCAGGGGGTGTGTTTGGAACATTTTGTCACCGGCCGAGTCCAAAATTCAGCGATTCCCCATCTCAGCCCACAAAGCAGGTAGAACAACTTTTGTGGTGCCTTTCAGGTGCCTACCAAGGTAGTGTAAAAACTACCAAGAGAACTCCTGCCTGGCACCTTCCCCGGTGGAGTTGTGCATGGGGTGTCTTTGGAACATTTTGTCACCGGCCGACTCCAAAATTCAGCGGTTCCCCATCTCAGCCCAGAAAGCAGGTAGAACAACTTTTGTGATGTCTTTCAGCTGCCTACCAAGGTAGTGTAAAAACTACCAAGAGAACTCCTGTCTGGCACCTTCCCCGGTGGAGTTGTACATGGGGTGTGTTTGGAACATTTTGTCACCGGCCGACTCCAAAATTCAGCGGTTCCCCATCTCAGCCCAGAAAGCAGGTAGAACAACTTTTGTGGTGTCTTTCAGATGCCTACCGGAGCAATGTAAAAACTACCAGGAGAACTCCTGTCTGGCACCTTCCCCGGTGGAGTTGTGCAGGGGGTGTGTTTGGAACATTTTGTCACCGGCCGAGTCCAAAATTCAGCGGTTCCCCATCTCAGCCCAGAAAGCAGGTAGAACAACTTTTGTGGTGCCTTTCAGCTGCCTACCAAGGTAGTGTAAAAACTACCAAGAGAACTCTTGTCTGGCACCTTCCCCGGTGGAGTTGTGCATGGGGTGTGTTTGGAACATTTTGTCACCGGCCGACTCCAAAATTCAGCGGTTCCCCATCTCAGCCCAGAAAGCAGGTAGAACAACTTTTGTGGTGCCTTTCAGCTGCCTACCAAGGTAGTGTAAAAACTACCAAGAGAACTCCTGTCTGGCACCTTCCCCGGTGGAGTTGTGCAGGGGGTGTGTTTGGAACATTTTGTCACCGGCCGACTCCAAAATTCAGCGGTTCCCCATCTCAGCCCAGAAAGCAGGTAGAACAACTTTTGTGGTGTCTTTCAGATGCCTACCGGAGCAATGTAAAAACTACAGGAGAACTCCTGTCTGGCACCTTCCCCGGTGGAGTTGTGCATGGGGTGTGTTTGGAACATTTTGTCACCGGCCGAGTCCAAAATTCAGCGATTCCCCATCTCAGCCCAGAAAGCAGGTAGAACAACTTTTGTGGTGTCTTTCAGATGCCTACCGGAGCAATGTAAAAACTACCAAGAGAACTCCTGCCTGGCACCTTCCCCGGTGGAGTTGTGCATGGGGTGTGTTTGGAACATTTTGTCACCGGCCGACTCCAAAATTCAGCGGTTCCCCATCTCAGCCCAGAAAGCAGGTAGAACAACTTTTGTGGTGCCTTTCAGGTGCCTACCAAGGTAGTGTAAAAACTACCAAGAGAACTCCTG
Organism: Falco biarmicus; assembly: GCF_023638135.1. Classification (NCBI taxonomy): domain Eukaryota; kingdom Metazoa; phylum Chordata; class Aves; order Falconiformes; family Falconidae; genus Falco; species Falco biarmicus. The sequence goes on from NW_026611721.1 coordinate 102,202, forward strand.
TCTGGCACCTTCCCCGGTGGAGTTGTGCATGGGGTGTGTTTGGAACATTTTGTCACCGGCCGACTCCAAAATTCAGCGGTTCCCCATCTCAGCCCAGAAAGCAGGTAGAACAACTTTTGTGGTGTCTTTCAGATGCCTACCGGAGCAATGTAAAAACTACCAGGAGAACTCCTGTCTGGCACCTTCCCCGGTGGAGTTGTGCATGGGGTGTGTTTGGAACATTTTGTCACCGGCCGAGTCCAAAATTCAGCGATTCCCCATCTCAGCCCAGAAAGCAGGTAGAACAACTTTTGTGGTGTCTTTCAGATGCCTACCGGAGCAATGTAAAAACTACCAGGAGAACTCCTGTCTGGCACCTTCCCCGGTGGAGTTGTGCAGGGGGTGTCTTTGGAACATTTTGTCACCAGCCGAGTCCAAAATTCAGCGGTTCCCCATCTCAGCCCAGAAAGCAGGTAGAAAAACTTTTGTGCTGCCTTTCAGATGCCTACCAAGGTAGTGTAAAAACTACCAAGAGAACTCCTGCCTGGCACCTTCCCCGGTGGAGTTGTGCATGGGGTGTGTTTGGAACATTTTGTCACCGGCCGACTCCAAAATTCAGCTGTTCCCCATCTCAGCCCAGAAAGCAGGTAGAACAACTTTTGTGGTGTCTTTCAGATGCCTACCGGAGCAATGTAAAAACTACCAGGAGAACTCCTGTCTGGCACCTTCCCCGGTGGAGTTGTGCAGGGGGTGTGTTTGGAACATTTTGTCACCGGCCGACTCCAAAATTCAGCGATTCCCCATCTCAGCCCAGAAAGCAGGTAGAACAACTTTTGTGCTGCCTTTCAGCTCCCTACCAAGGTAGTGTAAAATCTACCAAGAGAACTCCTGTCTGGCACCTTACCCGGTGGAGTTGTGCAGGGGGTGTGTTTGGAACATTTTGTCACCGGCCGACTCCAAAATTCAGCGGTTCCCCATCTCAGCCCAGAAAGCAGGTAGAACAACTTTTGTGGTGTCTTTCAGATGCCTACCGGAGCAATGTAAAAACTACAGGAGAACTCCTGTCTGGCACCTTCCCCGGTGGAGTTGTGCATGGGGTGTCTTTGGAACATTTTGTCACCGGCCGAGTCCAAAATTCAGCGGTTCCCCATCTCAGCCCAGAAAGCAGGTAGAACAACTTTTGTGGTGTCTTTCAGATGCCTACCGGAGCAATGTAAAAACTACCAGGAGAACTCCTGTCTGGCACCTTCCCCGGTGGAGTTGTGCAGGGGGTGTGTTTGGAACATTTTGTCACCGGCCGAGTCCAAAATTCAGCGATTCCCCATCTCAGCCCAGAAAGCAGGTAGAACAACTTTTGTGCTGCCTTGCAGCTCCCTACCAAGGTTGTGTAAAATCTACCAGGAGAACTCCTGTCTGGCACCTTCCCCGGTGGAGTTGTGCATGGGGTGTCTTTGGAACATTTTGTCACTGGCCGAGTCCAAAATTCAGCGGTTCCCCATCTCAGCCCAGAAAGCAGGTACAACAACTTTTGTGGTGCCTTTCAGCTGCCTACCGGAGCAATGTAAAAACTACCAGGAGAACTCCTGTCTGGCACCTTCCCCGGTGGAGTTGTGCATGGGGTGTCTGTGGAACATTTTGCCACCGGCCGAGTCCAAAATTCAGCGGTTCCCCATCTCAGCCCAGAAAGCAGGTAGAACAACTTTTGTGGTGCCTTTCAAATGCCTACCAAGGTAGTGTAAAAACTACCAAGAGAACTCCTGCCTGGCACCTTCCCCGGTGGAGTTGTGCATGGGGTGTCTTTGGAACATTTTGTCACCGGCCGAGTCCAAAATTCAGCGATTCCCCATCTCAGCCCAGAAAGCAGGTAGAACAACTTTTGTGGTGTCCTTTTGATGCCTACCGGAGCAATGTAAAAACTACCAACAGAGCTCGTCCCTGGCACCTTCGCTAGTGGAGTTGTGCATGGGGTGTGTTTGGAACATTTTGTCACCGCCCGACTCCAAAATTCAGCGGTTCCCCATCTCAGCCCAGAAAGCAGGTAGAACAACTTTTGTGGTGTCTTTCAGATGCCTACCAAGGTAGTGTAAAAACTATCAAGAGAACGCTTGTCTGGCACATTCCCCGGTGGAGTTGTGCATGGGGTGTCTTTGGAACATTTTGTCACCGGCCGAGTCCAAAATTCAGCGATTCCCCATCTCAGCCCAGAAAGCAGGTAGAACAACTTTTGTGGTGTCTTTCAGCTGCCTACCGGAGCAATGTAAAAACTACCAGGAGAACTCCTGTCTGGCACCTTCCCCGGTGGAGTTGTGCATGGGGTGTGTTCGGAACATTTTGTCACCAGCCGAGTCCAAAATTCAGCGGTTCCCCATCTCAGCCCAGAAAGCAGGTAGAACAACTTTTGTGGTGCCTTTCAGGTGCCTACCAAGGTAGTGTAAAAACTACCAAGAGAACTCCTGCCTGGCACCTTCCCCGGTGGAGTTGTGCATGGGGTGTCTTTGGAACATTTTGTCACCGGCCGACTCCAAAATTCAGCGTTTCCCCATCTCAGCCCAGAAAGCAGGTAGAACAACTTTTGTGGTGTCTTTCAGATGCCTACCGGAGCAATGTAAAAACTACCAACAGAGCTCGTCCCTGGCACCTTCCCTGGTGGAGTTGTGCATGGGGTGTGTTTGGAACATTTTGTCACCGCCCGACTCCAAAATTCAGCGGTTCCCCATCTCAGCCCAGAAAGCAGGTAGAACAACTTTTGTGGTGTCTTTCAAATGCCTACCAAGGTAGTGTAAAAACTACCAAGAGAACTCCTGCCTGGCACCTTCCCCGGTGGAGTTGTGCAGGGGGTGTGTTTGGAACATTTTGTCACCGGCCGAGTCCAAAAATTCAGCGGTTCCCCATCTCAGCCCAGAAAGCAGGTAGAACAACTTTTGTGGTGTCTTTCAGCTGCCTACCGGAGCAATGTAAAAAATACCAGGAGAACTCCTGTCTGGCACCTTCCCCGGTGGAGTTGTGCATGGGGTGTGTTTGGAACATTTTGTCACCAGCCGACTCCAAAATTCAGCGGTTCCCCATCTCAGCCCAGAAAGCAGGTAGAACAACTTTTGTGGTGCCTTTCAAATGCCTACCAAGGTAGTGTAAAAACTACCAAGAGAACTCCTGCCTGGCACCTTCCCCGGTGGAGTTGTGCATGGGGTGTCTTTGGAACATTTTGTCACCGGCCGAGTCCAAAATTCAGCGATTCCCCATCTCAGCCCAGAAAGCAGGTAGAACAACTTTTGTGGTGCCTTTCAGCTGCCTACCAAGGTAGTGTAAAATCTACCAAGAGAACTCCTGTCTGGCACCTTCCCCGGTGGAGTTGTGCAGGGGGTGTGTTTGGAACATTTTGTCACCGGCCGACTCCAAAATTCAGCGGTTCCCCATCTCAGCCCAGAAAGCAGGTAGAACATCTTTTGTGGTGTCTTTTAGATGCCTACCAAGGTAGTGTAAAAACTATCAAGAGAACGCTTGTCTGGCACCTTCCCCGGTGGAGTTTTGCAGGGGGTGTGTTTGGAACATTTTGTCACCGGCCGACTCCAAAATTCAGCGGTTCCCCATCTCAGCCCAGAAAGCAGGTAGAATAACTTTTGTGGTGTCTTTCAGATGCCTACCGGAGCAATGTAAAAACTACCAGGAGAACTCCTGTCTGGCACCTTCCCCGGTGGAGTTGTGCAGGGGGTGTGTTTGGAACATTTTGTCACCGGCCGAGTCCAAAATTCAGCGATTCCCCATCTCAGCCCACAAAGCAGGTAGAACAACTTTTGTGGTGCCTTTCAGGTGCCTACCAAGGTAGTGTAAAAACTACCAAGAGAACTCCTGCCTGGCACCTTCCCCGGTGGAGTTGTGCATGGGGTGTGTTTGGAACATTTTGTCACCGGCCGACTCCAAAATTCAGCGGTTCCCCATCTCAGCCCAGAAAGCAGGTAGAACAACTTTTGTGGTGCCTTTCAGCTGCCTACCAAGGTAGTGTAAAAACTACCAAGAGAACTCCTGTCTGGCACCTTCCCCGGTGGAGTTGTGCAGGGGGTGTGTTTGGAACATTTTGTCACCGGCCGACTCCAAAATTCAGCGGTTCCCCATCTCAGCCCAGAAAGCAGGTAGAACAACTTTTGTGGTGTCTTTCAGATGCCTACCGGAGCAATGTAAAAACTACAGGAGAACTCCTGTCTGGCACCTTCCCCGGTGGAGTTGTGCATGGGGTGTGTTTGGAACATTTTGTCACCGGCCGAGTCCAAAATTCAGCGGTTCCCCATCTCAGCCCAGAAAGCAGGTAGAACAACTTTTGTGGTGTCTTTCAGATGCCTACCGGAGCAATGTAAAAACTACCAGGAGAACTCCTGTCTGGCACCTTCCCCGGTGGAGTTGTGCAGGGGGTGTGTTTGGAACATTTTGTCACCGGCCGAGTCCAAAATTCAGCGGTTCCCCATCTCAGCCCAGAAAGCAGGTAGAACAACTTTTGTGGTGCCTTTCAGCTGCCTACCAAGGTAGTGTAAAAACTACCAAGAGAACTCCTGCCTGGCACCTTCCCCGGTGGAGTTGTGCATGGGGTGTGTTTGGAACATTTTGTCACCGGCCGACTCCAAAATTCAGCGGTTCCCCATCTCAGCCCAGAAAGCAGGTAGAACAACTTTTGTGGTGCCTTTCAGGTGCCTACCAAGGTAGTGTAAAAACTACCAAGAGAACTCCTGTCTGGCACCTTCCCCGGTGGAGTTGTGCATGGGGTGTGTTTGGAACATTTTGTCACCGGCCGACTCCAAAATTCAGCGGTTCCCCATCTCAGCCCAGAAAGCAGGTAGAACAACTTTTGTGGTGTCTTTCAGATGCCTACCGGAGCAATGTAAAAACTACCAGGAGAACTCCTGTCTGGCACCTTCCCCGGTGGAGTTGTGCATGGGGTGTGTTTGGAACATTTTGTCACCGGCCGAGTCCAAAATTCAGCGATTCCCCATCTCAGCCCAGAAAGCAGGTAGAACAACTTTTGTGGTGTCTTTCAGATGCCTACCGGAGCAATGTAAAAACTACCAGGAGAACTCCTGTCTGGCACCTTCCCCGGTGGAGTTGTGCAGGGGGTGTCTTTGGAACATTTTGTCACCAGCCGAGTCCAAAATTCAGCGGTTCCCCATCTCAGCCCAGAAAGCAGGTAGAAAAACTTTTGTGCTGCCTTTCAGATGCCTACCAAGGTAGTGTAAAATCTACCAAGAGAACTCCTGTCTGGCACCTTCCCCGGTGGAGTTGTGCATGGGGTGTCTTTGGAACATTTTGTCACCGGCCGAGTCCAAAATTCAGCGATTCCCCATCTCAGCCCAGAAAGCAGGTAGAACAACTTTTGTGGTGCCTTTCAGGTGCCTACCAAGGTAGTGTAAAAACTACCAGGAGAACTCCTGTCTGGCACCTTCCCCGGTGGAGTTGTGCAGGGGGTGTGTTTGGAACATTTTGTCACCGGCCGAGTCCAAAATTCAGCGATTCCCCATCTCAGCCCAGAAAGCAGGTAGAACAACTTTTGTGCTGCCTTTCAGCTCCCTACCAAGGTAGTGTAAAATCTACCAGGAGAACTCCTGTCTGGCACCTTCCCCGGTGGAGTTGTGCATGGGGTGTCTTTGGAACATTTTGTCACCGGCCGAGTCCAAAATTCAGCGGTTCCCCATCTCAGCCCAGAAAGCAGGTAGAACAACTTTTGTGGTGTCTTTCAGATGCCTACCGGAGCAATGTAAAAACTACCAGGAGAACTCCTGTCTGGCACCTTCCCCGGTGGAGTTGTGCATGGGGTGTGTTTGGAACATTTTGTCACCAGCCGACTCCAAAATTCAGCGGTTCCCCATCTCAGCCCAGAAAGCAGGTAGAACAACTTTTGTGGTGCCTTTCAAATGCCTACCAAGGTAGTTTAAAAACTACCAAGAGAACTCCTGCCTGGCACCTTCCCCGGTGGAGTTTTGCATGGGGTGTCTTTGGAACATTTTGTCACCGGCCGACTCCAAAATTCAGCGATTCCCCATCTCAGCCCAGAAAGCAGGTAGAACAACTTTTGTGGTGTCCTTTTGATGCCTACCGGAGCAATGTAAAAACTACCAACAGAGCTCGTCCCTGGCACCTTCGCTAGTGGAGTTGTGCATGGGATGTGTTTGGAACATTTTGTCACCGCCCGACTCCAAAATTCAGCGGTTCCCCATCTCAGCCCAGAAAGCAGGTAGAACAACTTTTGTGGTGTCTTTCAGATGCCTACCAAGGTAGTGTAAAAACTACCAGGAGAACTCCTGTCTGGCACCTTCCCCGGTGGAGTTGTGCAGGGGGTGTGTTTGGAACATTTTGTCACCGGCCGAGTCCAAAATTCAGCGATTCCCCATCTCAGCCCAGAAAGCAGGTAGAACAACTTTTGTGGTGCCTTTCAGCTGCCTACCAAGGTAGTGTAAAAACTACCAGGAGAACTCCTGTCTGGCACCTTCCCCGGTGGAGTTGTGCATGGGGTGTGTTTGGAACATTTTGTCACCAGCCGACTCCAAAATTCAGCGTTTCCCCATCTCAGCCCAGAAAGCAGGTAGAACAACTTTTGTGGTGTCTTTCAGATGCCTACCGGAGCAATGTAAAAACTACCAGGAGAACTCCTGTCTGGCACCTTCCCCGGTGGAGTTGTGCATGGGGTGTGTTTGGAACATTTTGTCACCAGCCGAGTCCAAAATTCAGCGGTTCCCCATCTCAGCCCAGAAAGCAGGTAGAACAACTTTTGTGGTGCCTTTCAGCTGCCTACCAAGGTAGTGTAAAAACTACCAAGAGAACTCCTGTCTGGCACCTTCCCCGGTGGAGTTGTGCATGGGGTGTGTTTGGAACATTTTGTCACCGGCCGACTCCAAAATTCAGCGGTTCCCCATCTCAGCCCAGAAAGCAGGAAGAACAACTTTTGTGGTGCCTTTCAGATGCCTACCAAGGTAGTGTAAAAACTACCAGGAGAACTCCTGTCTGGCACCTTCCCCGGTGGAGTTGTGCAGGGGGTGTGTTTGGAACATTTTGTCACCGGCCGACTCCAAAATTCAGCGGTTCCCCATCTCAGCCCAGAAAGCAGGTAGAACAACTTTTGTGGTGCCTTTCAAATGCCTACCAAGGTAGTGTAAAAACTACCAAGAGAACTCCTGTCTGGCACCTTCCCCGGTGGAGTTGTGCATGGGGTGTGTTTGGAACATTTTGCCACCAGCCGACTCCAAAATTCAGCGGTTCCCCATCTCAGCCCACAAAGCAGGTACAACTTCTTTTCTTGTGCCTTTCAGCTTCCTACCAAGGTAGTGTAAAAACTACCAAGAGAACTCCTGCCTGGCACCTTCCCCGGTGGAGTTGTGCATGGGGTGTGTTTGGAACATTTTGTCACCGGCCGAGTCCAAAATTCAGCGGTTCCCCATCTCAGCCCAGAAAGCAGGTAGAAAAACTTTTGTGGTGCCTTTCAGCTGCCTACCGGAGCAATGTAAAAACTACCAGGAGAACTCCTGTCTGGCACCTTCCCCGGTGGAGTTGTGCATGGGGTGTGTTTGGAACATTTTGCCACCAGCCGACTCCAAAATTCAGCGGTTCCCCATCTCAGCCCACAAAGCAGGTACAACTTCTTTTCTTGTGCCTTTCAGCTTCCTACCAAGGTAGTGTAAAAACTACCAACAGAATTCGTTCCTGGCACCTTCCCCGGTGGAGTTGTGCATGGGGTGTGTTTGGAACATTTTGTCACCGGCCGACTCCAAAATTCAGCGGTTCCCCATCTCAGCCCAGAAAGCAGGTAGAACAACTTTTGTGGTGTCTTTCAGATGCCTACCGGAGCAATGTAAAAACTACCAGGAGAACTCCTGTCTGGCACCTTCCCCGGTGGAGTTGTGCAGGGGGTGTGTTTGGAACATTTTGTCACCAGCCGACTCCAAAATTCAGCGGTTCCCCATCTCAGCCCAGAAAGCAGGTAGAACAACTTTTGTGGTGTCTTTCAGATGCCTACCAAGGTAGTGTAAAAACTACCAGGAGAACTCCTGTCTGGCACCTTCCGTGGTGGAGTTGTGCATGGGGTGTGTTTGGAACATTTTGTCACCGGCCGAGTCCAAAATTCAGCTGTTCCCCATCTCAGCCCAGAAAGCAGGTAGAACAACTTTTGTGGTGTCTTTCAAATGCCTACCAAGGTAGTGTAAAAACTACTAAGAGAACTCCTGTCTGGCACCTTCCCCGGTGGAGTTGTGCATGGGGTGTGTTTGGAACATTTTGTCACCGGCCGAGTCCAAAATTCAGCGATTCCCCATCTCAGCCCCGAAAGCAGGTAGAACAACTTTTGTGGTGTCTTTCAGATGCCTACCAAGGTAGTGTAAAAACTACCAGGAGAACTCCTGTCTGGCACCTTCCCCGGTGGAGTTGTGCATGGGGTGTGTTTGGAACATTTTGTCACCAGCCGAGTCCAAAATTCAGCGTTTCCCCATCTCAGCCCAGAAAGCAGGTAGAACAACTTTTGTGGTGCCTTTCAGCTGCCTACCAAGGTAGTGTAAAAACTACCAAGAGAACTCCTGTCTGGCACCTTCCCCGGTGGAGTTGTGCATGGGGTGTGTTTGGAACATTTTGTCACCGGCCGACTCCAAAATTCAGCGGTTCCCCATCTCAGCCCAGAAAGCAGGAAGAACAACTTTTGTGGTGCCTTTCAGATGCCTACCAAGGTAGTGTAAAAACTACCAGGAGAACTCCTGTCTGGCACCTTCCCCGGTGGAGTTGTGCAGGGGGTGTGTTTGGAACATTTTGTCACCGGCCGACTCCAAAATTCAGCGGTTCCCCATCTCAGCCCAGAAAGCAGGTAGAACAACTTTTGTGGTGCCTTTCAAATGCCTACCAAGGTAGTGTAAAAACTACCAAGAGAACTCCTGTCTGGCACCTTCCCCGGTGGAGTTGTGCATGGGGTGTGTTTGGAACATTTTGCCACCAGCCGACTCCAAAATTCAGCGGTTCCCCATCTCAGCCCACAAAGCAGGTACAACTTCTTTTCTTGTGCCTTTCAGCTTCCTACCAAGGTAGTGTAAAAACTACCAAGAGAACTCCTGCCTGGCACCTTCCCCGGTGGAGTTGTGCATGGGGTGTGTTTGGAACATTTTGTCACCGGCCGAGTCCAAAATTCAGCGGTTCCCCATCTCAGCCCAGAAAGCAGGTAGAACAACTTTTGTGGTGTCTTTCAGATGCCTACCGGAGCAATGTAAAAACTACCAGGAGAACTCCTGTCTGGCACCTTCCCCGGTGGAGTTGTGCAGGGGGTGTGTTTGGAACATTTTGTCACCGGCCGACTCCAAAATTCAGCGGTTCCCCATCTCAGCCCAGAAAGCAGGTAGAACAACTTTTGTGGTGTCTTTCAGATGCCTACCAAGGTAGTGTAAAAACTACCAGGAGAACTCCTGTCTGGCACCTTCCCCGGGGGAGTTGTGCATGGGGTGTGTTTGGAACATTTTGTCACCAGCCGAGTCCAAAATTCAGCTGTTCCCCATCTCAGCCCAGAAAGCAGGTAGAACAACTTTTGTGGTGCCTTTCAAATGCCTACCAAGGTAGTGTAAAAACTACTAAGAGAACTCCTGTCTGGCACCTTCCCCGGTGGAGTTGTGCATGGGGTGTGTTTGGAACATTTTGTCACCGGCCGAGTCCAAAATTCAGCGGTTCCCCATCTCAGCCCAGAAAGCAGGTAGAACAACTTTTGTGGTGTCTTTCAGATGCCTACCGGAGCAATGTAAAAACTACCAGGAGAACTCCTGTCTGGCACCTTCCCCGGTGGAGTTGTGCAGGGGGTGTGTTTGGAACATTTTGTCACCAGCCGACTCCAAAATTCAGCGGCTCCCCATCTCAGCCCAGAAAGCAGGTAGAACAACTTTTGTGGTGCCTTTCAAATGCCTACCAAGGTAGTGTAAAAACTACCAAGAGAACTCCTGCCTGGCACCTTCCCCGGTGGAGTTGTGCATGGGGTGTCTTTGGAACATTTTGTCACCGGCCGAGTCCAAAATTCAGCGATTCCCCATCTCAGCCCAGAAAGCAGGTAGAACAACTTTTGTGGTGTCCTTTTGATGCCTACCGGAGCAATGTAAAAACTACCAACAGAGCTCGTCCCTGGCACCTTCGCTAGTGGAGTTGTGCATGGGGTGTGTTTGGAACATTTTTTCACCGCCCGACTCCAAAATTCAGCGGTTCCCCATCTCAGCCCAGAAAGCAGGTAGAACAACTTTTGTGGTGTCTTTCAGATGCCTACCAAGGTAGTGTAAAAACTATCAAGAGAACGCTTGTCTGGCACATTCCCCGGTGGAGTTGTGCATGGGGTGTCTTTGGAACATTTTGTCACCGGCCGAGTCCAAAATTCAGCGATTCCCCATCTCAGCCCAGAAAGCAGGTAGAACAACTTTTGTGGTGTCTTTCAGCTGCCTACCGGAGCAATGTAAAAACTACCAGGAGAACTCCTGTCTGGCACCTTCCCCGGTGGAGTTGTGCATGGGGTGTGTTCGGAACATTTTGTCACCAGCCGAGTCCAAAATTCAGCGGTTCCCCATCTCAGCCCAGAAAGCAGGTAGAACAACTTTTGTGGTGCCTTTCAAATGCCTACCAAGGTAGTGTAAAAACTACCAAGAGAACTCCTGTCTGGCACCTTCCCCGGTGGAGTTGTGCATGGGGTGTCTTTGGAACATTTTGTCACCGGCCGACTCCAAAATTCAGCGTTTCCCCATCTCAGCCCAGAAAGCAGGTAGAACAACTTTTGTGGTGTCTTTCAGATGCCTACCAGAGCAATGTAAAAACTACCAACAGAGCTCGTCCCTGGCACCTTCCCTGGTGGAGTTGTGCATGGGATGTGTTTGGAACATTTTGTCACCAGCCGAGTCCAAAATTCAGCGGTTCCCCATCTCAGCCCAGAAAGCAGGTAGAACAACTTTTGTGGTGCCTTTCAAATGCCTACCAAGGTAGTGTAAAAACTACCAAGAGAACTCCTGTCTGGCACCTTCCCCGGTGGAGTTGTGCATGGGGTGTGTTTGGAACATTTTGTCACCGGCCGAGTCCAAAATTCAGCGGTTCCCCATCTTAGCCCAGAAAGCAGGTACAACAACTTTTCTTGTGCCTTTCAGCTGCCTACCAAGGTAGTGTAAAAACTACCAACAGAATTCGTTCCTGGCACCTTCCCCGGTGGAGTTGTGCATGGGGTGTCTGTGGAACATTTTGTCACCGGCCGACTCCAAAATTCAGCGGTTCCCCATCTCAGACCAGAAAGCAGGAAGAACAACTTTTGTGGTGCCTTTCAAATGCCTACCAAGGTAGTGTAAAAACTACCAGGAGAACTCCTGTCTGGCACCTTCCCCGGTGGAGTTGTGCATGGGGTGTCTTTGGAACATTTTGTCACCAGCCGACTCCAAAATTCAGCGTTTCCCCATCTCAGCCCAGAAAGCAGGTAGAACAACTTTTGTGGTGCCTTTCAAATGCCCACCAAGGTAGTGTAAAAACTACCAGGAGAACTCCTGTCTGGCACCTTCCCCGGTGGAGTTGTGCATGGGGTGTGTTTGGAACATTTTGTCACCAGCCGAGTCCAAAATTCAGCGTTTCCCCATCTCAGCCCAGAAAGCAGGTAGAACAACTTTTGTGCTGCCTTTCAGCTGCCTACCAAGGTACTGTAAAAACTACCAAGAGAACTCCTGTCTGGCACCTTCCCCGGTGGAGTTGTGCATGGGGTGTGTTTGGAACATTTTTTCACCGGCCGAGTCCAAAATTCAGCGATTCCCCATCTCAGCCCAGAAAGCAGGTAGAACAACTTTTGTGGTGCCTTTCAGATGCCTACCAAGGTAGTGTAAAAACTACCAAGAGAACTCCTGCCTGGCACCTTCCCCGGTGGAGTTGTGCAGGGGGTGTGTTTGGAACATTTTGTCACCAGCCGACTCCAAAATTCAGCGGTTCCCCATCTCAGCCCAGAAAGCAGGTAGAACAACTTTTGTCGTGTCTTTCAGATGCCTACCAAGGTAGTGTAAAAACTACCAGGAGAACTCCTGTCTGGCACCTTCCCCGGTGGAGTTGTGCATGGGGTGTGTTTGGAACATTTTGTCACCAGCCGACTCCAAAATTCAGCGGTTCCCCATCTCAGCCCAGAAAGCAGGTAGAACAACTTTTGTGGTGTCTTTCAGATGCCTACCAAGGTAGTGTAAAAACTACCAGGAGAACTCCTGTCTGGCACCTTCCCCGGTGGAGTTGTCCATGGGGTGTGTTTGGAACATTTTGTCACCAGCCGAGTCCAAAATTCAGCTGTTCCCCATCTCAGCCCAGAAAGCAGGTAGAACAACTTTTGTGGTGCCTTTCAAATGCCTACCAAGGTAGTGTAAAAACTACCAGGAGAACTCCTGTCTGGCACCTTCCCCGGTGGAGTTGTGCATGGGGTGTGTTTGGAACATTTTGTCACCAGCCGAGTCCAAAATTCTGCGGTTCCCCATCTCAGCCCAGAAAGCCGGTAGAACAACTTTTTGTGGTGCCTTTCAGCTGCCTACCAAGGTAGTGTAAAAACTACCAAGAGAACTCCTGTCTGGCACCATTCCCCGGTGGAGTTGTGCATGGGGTGTGTTTGGAACATTTTGTCACCGGCCGAGTCCAAAATTCAGCGATTCCCCATCTCAGCCCCGAAAGCAGGTAGAACAACTTTTGTGGTGTCTTTCAGATGCCTACCAAGGTAGTGTAAAAACTACCAGGAGAACTCCTGTCTGGCACCTTCCCCGGTGGAGTTGTGCATGGGTGTGTTTGGAACATTTTGTCACCAGCCGAGTCCAAAATTCAGCGTTTCCCCATCTCAGCCCAGAAAGCAGGTAGAACAACTTTTGTGGTGCCTTTCAGCTGCCTACCAAGGTAGTGTAAAAACTACCAAGAGAACTCCTGTCTGGCACCTTCCCCGGTGGAGTTGTGCATGGGGTGTGTTTGGAACATTTTGTCACCGGCCGACTCCAAAATTCAGCGGTTCCCCATCTCAGCCCAGAAAGCAGGAAGAACAACTTTTGTGGTGCCTTTCAAATGCCTACCAAGGTAGTGTAAAAACTACCAGGAGAACTCCTGTCTGGCACCTTCCCCAGTGGAGTTGTGCAGGGGGTGTGTTTGGAACATTTTGTCACCGCCCGACTCCAAAATTCAGCGTTTCCCCATCTCAGCCCACAAAGCAGGTAGAACAACTTTTGTGGTGTCTTTCAGATGCCTACCAGAGCAATGTAAAAACTACCAGGAGAACTCCTGTCTGGCACCTTCCCCGGTGGAGTTGTGCATGGGGTGTCTTTGGAACATTTTGTCACCGGCCGACTCCAAAATTCAGCGTTTCCCCATCTCAGCCCAGAAAGCAGGTAGAACAACTTTTGTGGTGTCTTTCAGATGCCTACCGGAGCAATGTAAAAACTACCAACAGAGCTCGTCCCTGGCACCTTCCCTGGTGGAGTTGTGCATGGGGTGTGTTTGGAACATTTTGTCACCGCCCGACTCCAAAATTCAGCGGTTCCCCATCTCAGCCCAGAAAGCAGGTAGAACAACTTTTGTGGTGTCTTTCAAATGCCTACCAAGGTAGTGTAAAAACTACCAAGAGAACTCCTGTCTGGCACCTTCCCCGGTGGAGTTGTGCAGGGGGTGTGTTTGGAACATTTTGTCACCAGCCGAGTCCAAAAATTCAGCGGTTCCCCATCTCAGCCCAGAAAGCAGGTAGAACAACTTTTGTGGTGTCTTTCAGCTGCCTACCGGAGCAATGTAAAAACTACCAGGAGAACTCCTGTCTGGCACCTTCCCCGGTGGAGTTGTGCATGGGGTGTGTTCGGAACATTTTGTCACCAGCCGACTCCAAAATTCAGCGGTTCCCCATCTCAGCCCAGAAAGCAGGTAGAACAACTTTTGTGGTGCCTTTCAAATGCCTACCAAGGTAGTGTAAAAACTACAAAGAGAACTCCTGCCTGGCACCTTCCCCGGTGGAGTTGTGCATGGGGTGTCTTTGGAACATTTTGTCACCGGCCGAGTCCAAAATTCAGCGATTCCCCATCTCAGCCCAGAAAGCAGGTAGAACAACTTTTGTGGTGCCTTTCAGCTGCCTACCAAGGTAGTGTAAAATCTACCAAGAGAACTCCTGTCTGGCACCTTCCCCGGTGGAGTTGTGCAGGGGTGTGTTTGGAACATTTTGTCACCGGCCGACTCCAAAATTCAGCGGTTCCCCATCTCAGCCCAGAAAGCAGGTAGAACATCTTTTGTGGTGTCTTTTAGATGCCTACCAAGGTAGTGTAAAAACTATCAAGAGAACGCTTGTCTGGCACCTTCCCCGGTGGAGTTTTGCAGGGGGTGTGTTTGGAACATTTTGTCACCGGCCGACTCCAAAATTCAGCGGTTCCCCATCTCAGCCCAGAAAGCAGGTAGAACAACTTTTGTGGTGTCTTTCAGATGCCTACCGGAGCAATGTAAAAACTACCAGGAGAACTCCTGTCTGGCACCTTCCCCGGTGGAGTTGTGCATGGGGTGTGTTTGGAACATTTTGTCACCGGCCGAGTCCAAAATTCAGCGATTCCCCATCTCAGCCCCGAAAGCAGGTAGAACAACTTTTGTGGTGTCTTTCAGATGCCTACCAAGGTAGTGTAAAAACTACCAAGAGAACTCCTGCCTGGCACCTTCCCCGGTGGAGTTGTGCATGGGGTGTGTTTGGAACATTTTGTCACCGGCCGAGTCCAAAATTCAGCGGTTCCCCATCTCAGCCCAGAAAGCAGGTAGAACAACTTTTGTGGTGCCTTTCAGCTGCCTACCAAGGTAGTGTAAAAACTACCAAGAGAACTCCTGTCTGGCACCTTCCCCGGTGGAGTTGTGCAGGGGGTGTGTTTGGAACATTTTGTCACCGGCCGACTCCAAAATTCAGCGATTCCCCATCTCAGCCCAGAAAGCAGGTAGAACAACTTTTGTGGTGCCTTTCAGCTCCCTACCAAGGTAGTGTAAAATCTACCAAGAGAACTCCTGTCTGGCACCTTCCCCGGTGGAGTTGTGCAGGGGGTGTGTTTGGAACATTTTGTCACCGGCCGACTCCAAAATTCAGCGGTTCCCCATCTCAGCCCAGAAAGCAGGTAGAACAACTTTTGTGGTGTCTTTCAGATGCCTACCGGAGCAATGTAAAAACTACAGGAGAACTCCTGTCTGGCACCTTCCCCGGTGGAGTTGTGCATGGGGTGTGTTTGGAACATTTTGTCACCGGCCGAGTCCAAAATTCAGCGGTTCCCCATCTCAGCCCAGAAAGCAGGTAGAACAACTTTTGTGGTGTCTTTCAGATGCCTACCGGAGCAATGTAAAAACTACCAGGAGAACTCCTGTCTGGCACCTTCCCCGGTGGAGTTGTGCAGGGGGTGTGTTTGGAACATTTTGTCACCGGCCGACTCCAAAATTCAGCGATTCCCCATCTCAGCCCAGAAAGCAGGTAGAACAACTTTTGTGCTGCCTTGCAGCTCCCTACCAAGGTTGTGTAAAATCTACCAGGAGAACTCCTGTCTGGCACCTTCCCCGGTGGAGTTGTGCATGGGGTGTCTTTGGAACATTTTGTCACTGGCCGAGTCCAAAATTCAGCGATTCCCCATCTCAGCCCACAAAGCAGGTAGAACAACTTTTGTGGTGTCTTTCAGCTGCCTACCGGAGCAATGTAAAAACTACCAGGAGAACTCCTGTCTGGCACCTTCCCCGGTGGAGTTGTGCATGGGGTGTCTGTGGAACATTTTGCCACCGGCCGAGTCCAAAATTCAGCGCTTCCCCATCTCAGCCCAGAAAGCAGGTAGAACAACTTTTGTGGTGCCTTTCAAATGCCTACCAAGGTAGTGTAAAAACTACCAAGAGAACTCCTGCCTGGCACCTTCCCCGGTGGAGTTGTGCATGGGGTGTCTTTGGAACATTTTGTCACCGGCCGAGTCCAAAATTCAGCGATTCCCCATCTCAGCCCAGAAAGCAGGTAGAACAACTTTTGTGGTGTCCTTTTGATGCCTACCGGAGCAATGTAAAAACTACCAACAGAGCTCGTCCCTGGCACCTTCGCTAGTGGAGTTGTGCATGGGGTGTGTTTGGAACATTTTGTCACCGCCCGACTCCAAAATTCAGCGGTTCCCCATCTCAGCCCAGAAAGCAGGTAGAACAACTTTTGTGGTGTCTTTCAGATGCCTACCAAGGTAGTGTAAAAACTATCAAGAGAACGCTTGTCTGGCACATTCCCCGGTGGAGTTGTGCATGGGGTGTCTTTGGAACATTTTGTCACCAGCCGAGTCCAAAATTCAGCGATTCCCCATCTCAGCCCAGAAAGCAGGTAGAACAACTTTTGTGGTGTCTTTCAGCTGCCTACCGGAGCAATGTAAAAACTACCAGGAGAACTCCTGTCTGGCACCTTCCCCGGTGGAGTTGTGCATGGGGTGTGTTTGGAACATTTTGTCACCAGCCGAGTCCAAAATTCAGCGGTTCCCCATCTCAGCCCAGAAAGCAGGTAGAACAACTTTTGTGGTGTCTTTCAGCTGCCTACCAAGGTAGTGTAAAAACTACCAAGAGAACTCCTGCCTGGCACCTTCCCCGGTGGAGTTGTGCATGGGGAGTGTTTGGAACATTTTGTCACCGGCCGAGTCCAAAATTCAGCGGTTCCCCATCTCAGCCCAGAAAGCAGGTAGAACAACTTTTGTGGTGTCTTTCAAATGCCTACCAAGGTAGTGTAAAAACTACCAAGAGAACTCCTGCCTGGCACCTTCCCCGGTGGAGTTGTGCAGGGGGTGTGTTTGGAACATTTTGTCACCGGCCAACTCCAAAATTCAGCGTTTCCCCATCTCAGCCCAGAAAGCAGGTAGAACAACTTTTGTGGTGTCTTTCAGATGCCTACCGGAGCAATGTAAAAACTACCAACAGAGCTCGTCCCTGGCACCTTCCCTGGTGGAGTTGTGCATGGGGTGTGTTTGGAACATTTTGTCACCAGCCGACTCCAAAATTCAGCGGTTCCCCATCTCAGCCCAGAAAGCAGGTAGAACAACTTTTGTGGTGTCTTTCAAATGCCTACCAAGGTAGTGTAAAAACTACCAAGAGAACTCCTGTCTGGCACCTTCCCCGGTGGAGTTGTGCAGGGGGTGTGTTTGGAACATTTTGTCACCAGCCGAGTCCAAAATTCAGCGGTTCCCCATCTCAGCCCAGAAAGCAGGTAGAACAACTTTTGTGGTGTCTTTCAGCTGCCTACCAAGGTAGTGTAAAAACTACCAAGAGAACTCCTGCCTGGCACCTTCCCCGGTGGAGTTGTGCATGGGGAGTGTTTGGAACATTTTGTCACCGGCCGAGTCCAAAATTCAGCGGTTCCCCATCTCAGCCCAGAAAGCAGGTAGAACAACTTTTGTGGTGCCTTTCAGGTGCCTACCAATGTAGTGTAAAAACTACCAAGAGAACTCCTGCCTGGCACCTTCCCCGGTGGAGTTGTGCATGGGGTGTCTTTGGAACATTTTGTCACCGGCCGACTCCAAAATTCAGCGTTTCCCCATCTCAGCCCAGAAAGCAGGTAGAACAACTTTTGTGGTGTCTTTCAGATGCCTACCGGAGCAATGTAAAAACTACCAACAGAGCTCGTCCCTGGCACCTTCCCTGGTGGAGTTGTGCATGGGGTGTGTTTGGAACATTTTGTCACCGCCCGACTCCAAAATTCAGCGGTTCCCCATCTCAGCCCAGAAAGCAGGTAGAACAACTTTTGTGGTGTCTTTCAAATGCCTACCAAGGTAGTGTAAAAACTACCAAGAGAACTCCTGCCTGGCACCTTCCCCGGTGGAGTTGTGCAGGGGGTGTGTTTGGAACATTTTGTCACCGGCCGACTCCAAAATTCAGCGTTTCCCCATCTCAGCCCAGAAAGCAGGTAGAACAACTTTTGTGGTGTCTTTCAGATGCCTACCGGAGCAATGTAAAAACTACCAACAGAGCTCGTCCCTGGCACCTTCCCTGGTGGAGTTGTGCATGGGGTGTGTTTGGAACATTTTGTCACCGCCCGACTCCAAAATTCAGCGGTTCCCCATCTCAGCCCAGAAAGCAGGTAGAACAACTTTTGTGGTGTCTTTCAAATGCCTACCAAGGTAGTGTAAAAACTACCAAGAGAACTCCTGTCTGGCACCTTCCCCGGTGGAGTTGTGCAGGGGGTGTGTTTGGAACATTTTGTCACCGGCCGAGTCCAAAAATTCAGCGGTTCCCCATCTCAGCCCAGAAAGCAGGTAGAACAACTTTTGTGGTGTCTTTCAGCTGCCTACCGGAGCAATGTAAAAACTACCAGGAGAACTCCTGTCTGGCACCTTCCCCGGTGGAGTTGTGCATGGGGTGTGTTCGGAACATTTTGTCACCAGCCGACTCCAAAATTCAGCGGTTCCCCATCTCAGCCCAGAAAGCAGGTAGAACAACTTTTGTGGTGCCTTTCAAATGCCTACCAAGGTAGTGTAAAAACTACAAAGAGAACTCCTGCCTGGCACCTTCCCCGGTGGAGTTGTGCATGGGGTGTCTTTGGAACATTTTGTCACCGGCCGAGTCCAAAATTCAGCGATTCCCCATCTCAGCCCAGAAAGCAGGTAGAACAACTTTTGTGGTGCCTTTCAGCTGCCTACCAAGGTAGTGTAAAATCTACCAAGAGAACTCCTGTCTGGCACCTTCCCCGGTGGAGTTGTGCAGGGGTGTGTTTGGAACATTTTGTCACCGGCCGACTCCAAAATTCAGCGGTTCCCCATCTCAGCCCAGAAAGCAGGTAGAACATCTTTTGTGGTGTCTTTTAGATGCCTACCAAGGTAGTGTAAAAACTATCAAGAGAACGCTTGTCTGGCACCTTCCCCGGTGGAGTTTTGCAGGGGGTGTGTTTGGAACATTTTGTCACCGGCCGACTCCAAAATTCAGCGGTTCCCCATCTCAGCCCAGAAAGCAGGTAGAACAACTTTTGTGGTGTCTTTCAGATGCCTACCGGAGCAATGTAAAAACTACCAGGAGAACTCCTGTCTGGCACCTTCCCCGGTGGAGTTGTGCATGGGGTGTGTTTGGAACATTTTGTCACCGGCCGAGTCCAAAATTCAGCGATTCCCCATCTCAGCCCCGAAAGCAGGTAGAACAACTTTTGTGGTGTCTTTCAGATGCCTACCAAGGTAGTGTAAAAACTACCAAGAGAACTCCTGCCTGGCACCTTCCCCGGTGGAGTTGTGCATGGGGTGTGTTTGGAACATTTTGTCACCGGCCGAGTCCAAAATTCAGCGGTTCCCCATCTCAGCCCAGAAAGCAGGTAGAACAACTTTTGTGGTGCCTTTCAGCTGCCTACCAAGGTAGTGTAAAAACTACCAAGAGAACTCCTGTCTGGCACCTTCCCCGGTGGAGTTGTGCAGGGGGTGTGTTTGGAACATTTTGTCACCGGCCGACTCCAAAATTCAGCGATTCCCCATCTCAGCCCAGAAAGCAGGTAGAACAACTTTTGTGGTGCCTTTCAGCTCCCTACCAAGGTAGTGTAAAATCTACCAAGAGAACTCCTGTCTGGCACCTTCCCCGGTGGAGTTGTGCAGGGGGTGTGTTTGGAACATTTTGTCACCGGCCGACTCCAAAATTCAGCGGTTCCCCATCTCAGCCCAGAAAGCAGGTAGAACAACTTTTGTGGTGTCTTTCAGATGCCTACCGGAGCAATGTAAAAACTACAGGAGAACTCCTGTCTGGCACCTTCCCCGGTGGAGTTGTGCATGGGGTGTGTTTGGAACATTTTGTCACCGGCCGAGTCCAAAATTCAGCGGTTCCCCATCTCAGCCCAGAAAGCAGGTAGAACAACTTTTGTGGTGTCTTTCAGATGCCTACCGGAGCAATGTAAAAACTACCAGGAGAACTCCTGTCTGGCACCTTCCCCGGTGGAGTTGTGCAGGGGGTGTGTTTGGAACATTTTGTCACCGGCCGACTCCAAAATTCAGCGATTCCCCATCTCAGCCCAGAAAGCAGGTAGAACAACTTTTGTGCTGCCTTGCAGCTCCCTACCAAGGTTGTGTAAAATCTACCAGGAGAACTCCTGTCTGGCACCTTCCCCGGTGGAGTTGTGCATGGGGTGTCTTTGGAACATTTTGTCACTGGCCGAGTCCAAAATTCAGCGATTCCCCATCTCAGCCCACAAAGCAGGTAGAACAACTTTTGTGGTGTCTTTCAGCTGCCTACCGGAGCAATGTAAAAACTACCAGGAGAACTCCTGTCTGGCACCTTCCCCGGTGGAGTTGTGCATGGGGTGTCTGTGGAACATTTTGCCACCGGCCGAGTCCAAAATTCAGCGCTTCCCCATCTCAGCCCAGAAAGCAGGTAGAACAACTTTTGTGGTGCCTTTCAAATGCCTACCAAGGTAGTGTAAAAACTACCAAGAGAACTCCTGCCTGGCACCTTCCCCGGTGGAGTTGTGCATGGGGTGTCTTTGGAACATTTTGTCACCGGCCGAGTCCAAAATTCAGCGATTCCCCATCTCAGCCCAGAAAGCAGGTAGAACAACTTTTGTGGTGTCCTTTTGATGCCTACCGGAGCAATGTAAAAACTACCAACAGAGCTCGTCCCTGGCACCTTCGCTAGTGGAGTTGTGCATGGGGTGTGTTTGGAACATTTTGTCACCGCCCGACTCCAAAATTCAGCGGTTCCCCATCTCAGCCCAGAAAGCAGGTAGAACAACTTTTGTGGTGTCTTTCAGATGCCTACCAAGGTAGTGTAAAAACTATCAAGAGAACGCTTGTCTGGCACATTCCCCGGTGGAGTTGTGCATGGGGTGTCTTTGGAACATTTTGTCACCAGCCGAGTCCAAAATTCAGCGATTCCCCATCTCAGCCCAGAAAGCAGGTAGAACAACTTTTGTGGTGTCTTTCAGCTGCCTACCGGAGCAATGTAAAAACTACCAGGAGAACTCCTGTCTGGCACCTTCCCCGGTGGAGTTGTGCATGGGGTGTGTTTGGAACATTTTGTCACCAGCCGAGTCCAAAATTCAGCGGTTCCCCATCTCAGCCCAGAAAGCAGGTAGAACAACTTTTGTGGTGTCTTTCAGCTGCCTACCAAGGTAGTGTAAAAACTACCAAGAGAACTCCTGCCTGGCACCTTCCCCGGTGGAGTTGTGCATGGGGAGTGTTTGGAACATTTTGTCACCGGCCGAGTCCAAAATTCAGCGGTTCCCCATCTCAGCCCAGAAAGCAGGTAGAACAACTTTTGTGGTGCCTTTCAGGTGCCTACCAATGTAGTGTAAAAACTACCAAGAGAACTCCTGCCTGGCACCTTCCCCGGTGGAGTTGTGCATGGGGTGTCTTTGGAACATTTTGTCACCGGCCGACTCCAAAATTCAGCGTTTCCCCATCTCAGCCCAGAAAGCAGGTAGAACAACTTTTGTGGTGTCTTTCAGATGCCTACCGGAGCAATGTAAAAACTACCAACAGAGCTCGTCCCTGGCACCTTCCCTGGTGGAGTTGTGCATGGGGTGTGTTTGGAACATTTTGTCACCGCCCGACTCCAAAATTCAGCGGTTCCCCATCTCAGCCCAGAAAGCAGGTAGAACAACTTTTGTGGTGTCTTTCAAATGCCTACCAAGGTAGTGTAAAAACTACCAAGAGAACTCCTGCCTGGCACCTTCCCCGGTGGAGTTGTGCAGGGGGTGTGTTTGGAACATTTTGTCACCGGCCGAGTCCAAAAATTCAGCGGTTCCCCATCTCAGCCCAGAAAGCAGGTAGAACAACTTTTGTGGTGTCTTTCAGCTGCCTACCGGAGCAATGTAAAAAATACCAGGAGAACTCCTGTCTGGCACCTTCCCCCGTGGAGTTGTGCATGGGGTGTGTTTGGAACATTTTGTCACCAGCCGACTCCAAAATTCAGCGGTTCCCCATCTCAGCCCAGAAAGCAGGTAGAACAACTTTTGTGGTGCCTTTCAAATGCCTACCAAGGTAGTGTAAAAACTACCAAGAGAACTCCTGTCTGGCACCTTCCCCGGTGGAGTTGTGCATGGGGTGTCTTTGGAACATTTTGTCACCGGCCGAGTCCAAAATTCAGCGGTTCCCCATCTCAGCCCAGAAAGCAGGTAGAACAACTTTTGTGGTGTCTTTCAGATGCCTACCAAGGTAGTGTAAAATCTACCAAGAGAACTCCTGTCTGGCACCTTCCCCGGTGGAGTTGTGCAGGGGGTGTGTTTGGAACATTTTGTCACCGGCCGACTCCAAAATTCAGCGGTTCCCCATCTCAGCCCAGAAAGCAGGTAGAACATCTTTTGTGGTGTCTTTTAGATGCCTACCAAGGTAGTGTAAAAACTATCAAGAGAACGCTTGTCTGGCACCTTCCCCGGTGGAGTTTTGCAGGGGGTGTGTTTGGAACATTTTGTCACCGGCCGACTCCAAAATTCAGCGGTTCCCCATCTCAGCCCAGAAAGCAGATAGAACAACTTTTGTGGTGTCTTTCAGATGCCTACCGGAGCAATGTAAAAACTACCAGGAGAACTCCTGTCTGGCACCTTCCCCGGTGGAGTTGTGCAGGGGGTGTGTTTGGAACATTTTGTCACCGGCCGAGTCCAAAATTCAGCTGTTCCCCATCTCAGCCCAGAAAGCAGGTAGAACAACTTTTGTGGTGCCTTTCAGATGCCTACCAAGGTAGTGTAAAAACTACCAAGAGAACTCCTGCCTGGCACCTTCCCCGGTGGAGTTGTGCATGGGGTGTGTTTGGAACATTTTGTCACCGGCCGAGTCCAAAATTCAGCGGTTCCCCATCTCAGCCCAGAAAGCAGGTAGAACAACTTTTGTGGTGCCTTTCAGATGCCTACCAAGGTAGTGTAAAAACTACCAAGAGAACTCCTGTCTGGCACCTTCCCCGGTGGAGTTGTGCAGGGGGTGTGTTTGGAACATTTTGTCACCGGCCGAGTCCAAAATTCAGCGATTCCCCATCTCAGCCCAGAAAGCAGGTAGAACAACTTTTGTGCTGCCTTTCAGCTCCCTACCAAGGTAGTGTAAAATCTACCAAGAGAACTCCTGTCTGGCACCTTCCCCGGTGGAGTTGTGCAGGGGGTGTGTTTGGAACATTTTGTCACCGGCCGACTCCAAAATTCAGCGGTTCCCCATCTCAGCCCAGAAAGCAGGTAGAACAACTTTTGTGGTGTCTTTCAGATGCCTACCGGAGCAATGTAAAAACTACAGGAGAACTCCTGTCTGGCACCTTCCCCGGTGGAGTTGTGCATGGGGTGTGTTTGGAACATTTTGTCACCGGCCGAGTCCAAAATTCAGCGGTTCCCCATCTCAGCCCAGAAAGCAGGTAGAACAACTTTTGTGGTGTCTTTCAGATGCCTACCGGAGCAATGTAAAAACTACCAGGAGAACTCCTGTCTGGCACCTTCCCCGGTGGAGTTGTGCAGGGGGTGTCTTTGGAACATTTTGTCACCGGCCGAGTCCAAAATTCAGCGTTTCCCCATCTCAGCCCAGAAAGCAGGTAG
Organism: Falco biarmicus; assembly: GCF_023638135.1. NCBI lineage: Eukaryota > Metazoa > Chordata > Aves > Falconiformes > Falconidae > Falco > Falco biarmicus. The sequence continues at coordinate 125,624 of NW_026611721.1, forward strand.
AAAAACTTTTGTGCTGCCTTTCAGATGCCTACCAAGGTAGTGTAAAATCTACCAAGAGAACTCCTGTCTGGCACCTTCCCCGGTGGAGTTGTGCATGGGGTGTCTTTGGAACATTTTGTCACCGGCCGACTCCAAAATTCAGCGGTTCCCCATCTCAGCCCAGAAAGCAGGTAGAACAACTTTTGTGGTGCCTTTCAGGTGCCTACCAAGGTAGTGTAAAAACTACCAGGAGAACTCCTGTCTGGCACCTTCCCCGGTGGAGTTGTGCAGGGGGTGTGTTTGGAACATTTTGTCACCGGCCGAGTCCAAAATTCAGCGATTCCCCATCTCAGCCCAGAAAGCAGGTAGAACAACTTTTGTGGTGTCCTTTTGATGCCTACCGGAGCAATGTAAAAACTACCAACAGAGCTCGTCCCTGGCACCTTCGCTAGTGGAGTTGTGCATGGGATGTGTTTGGAACATTTTGTCACCGCCCGACTCCAAAATTCAGCGGTTCCCCATCTCAGCCCAGAAAGCAGGTAGAACAACTTTTGTGGTGTCTTTCAGATGCCTACCAAGGTAGTGTAAAAACTACCAGGAGAACTCCTGTCTGGCACCTTCCCCGGTGGAGTTGTGCAGGGGGTGTGTTTGGAACATTTTGTCACCAGCCGACTCCAAAATTCAGCGTTTCCCCATCTCAGCCCAGAAAGCAGGTAGAACAACTTTTGTGGTGTCTTTCAGATGCCTACCGGAGCAATGTAAAAACCACCAGGAGAACTCCTGTCTGGCACCTTCCCCGGTGGAGTTGTGCATGGGGTGTGTTTGGAACATTTTGTCACCAGCCGACTCCAAAATTCAGCGGTTCCCCATCTCAGCCCAGAAAGCAGGTAGAACAACTTTTGTGGTGCCTTTCAAATGCCTACCAAGGTAGTGTAAAAACTACCAAGAGAACTCCTGTCTGGCACCTTCCCCGGTGGAGTTGTGCATGGGGTGTGTTTGGAACATTTTGTCACCGGCCGAGTCCAAAATTCAGCGGTTCCCCATCTCAGCCCAGAAAGCAGGTAGAACAACTTTTGTGGTGCCTTTCAGCTGCCTACCGGAGCAATGTAAAAACTACCAGGAGAACTCCTGTCTGGCACCTTCCCCGGTGGAGTTGTGCATGGGGTGTGTTTGGAACATTTTGCCACCAGCCGACTCCAAAATTCAGCGGTTCCCCATCTCAGCCCACAAAGCAGGTACAACTTCTTTTCTTGTGCCTTTCAGCTTCCTACCAAGGTAGTGTAAAAACTACCAACAGAATTCGTTCCTGGCACCTTCCCCGGTGGAGTTGTGCATGGGGTGTGTTTGGAACATTTTGTCACCGGCCCGACTCCAAAATTCAGCGGTTCCCCATCTCAGCCCAGAAAGCAGGTAGAACAACTTTTGTGGTGTCTTTCAGATGCCTACCGGAGCAATGTAAAAACTACCAGGAGAACTCCTGTCTGGCACCTTCCCCGGTGGAGTTGTGCATGGGGTGTGTTTGGAACATTTTGTCACCAGCCGACTCCAAAATTCAGCGGTTCCCCATCTCAGCCCAGAAAGCAGGTAGAACAACTTTTGTGGTGCCTTTCAAATGCCTACCAAGGTAGTGTAAAAACTACCAAGAGAACTCCTGCCTGGCACCTTCCCCGGTGGAGTTTTGCATGGGGTGTCTTTGGAACATTTTGTCACCGGCCGAGTCCAAAATTCAGCGATTCCCCATCTCAGCCCAGAAAGCAGGTAGAACAACTTTTGTGGTGTCCTTTTGATGCCTACCGGAGCAATGTAAAAACTACCAACAGAGCTCGTCCCTGGCACCTTCGCTAGTGGAGTTGTGCATGGGATGTGTTTGGAACATTTTGTCACCAGCCGACTCCAAAATTCAGCGGTTCCCCATCTCAGCCCAGAAAGCAGGTAGAACAACTTTTGTGGTGTCTTTCAGATGCCTACCAAGGTAGTGTAAAAACTACCAGGAGAACTCCTGTCTGGCACCTTCCCCGGTGGAGTTGTGCAGGGGGTGTGTTTGGAACATTTTGTCACCGGCCGAGTCCAAAATTCAGCGGTTCCCCATCTCAGCCCAGAAAGCAGGTAGAACAACTTTTGTGGTGCCTTTCAGCTGCCTACCAAGGTAGTGTAAAAACTACCAGGAGAACTCCTGTCTGGCACCTTCCCCGGTGGAGTTGTGCAGGGGGTGTGTTTGGAACATTTTGTCACCAGCCGACTCCAAAATTCAGCGTTTCCCCATCTCAGCCCAGAAAGCAGGTAGAACAACTTTTGTGGTGTCTTTCAGATGCCTACCGGAGCAATGTAAAAACTACCAGGAGAACTCCTGTCTGGCACCTTCCCCGGTGGAGTTGTGCATGGGGTGTGTTTGGAACATTTTGTCACCAGCCGACTCCAAAATTCAGCGGTTCCCCATCTCAGCCCAGAAAGCAGGTAGAACAACTTTTGTGGTGCCTTTCAAATGCCTACCAAGGTAGTGTAAAAACTACCAAGAGAACTCCTGTCTGGCACCTTCCCCGGTGGAGTTGTGCAGGGGGTGTGTTTGGAACATTTTGTCACCGGCCGAGTCCAAAATTCAGCGGTTCCCCATCTCAGCCCAGAAAGCAGGTAGAAAAACTTTTGTGGTGCCTTTCAGCTGCCTACCGGAGCAATGTAAAAACTACCAGGAGAACTCCTGTCTGGCACCTTCCCCGGTGGAGTTGTGCATGGGGTGTGTTTGGAACATTTTGCCACCAGCCGACTCCAAAATTCAGCGGTTCCCCATCTCAGCCCACAAAGCAGGTACAACTTCTTTTCTTGTGCCTTTCAGCTTCCTACCAAGGTAGTGTAAAAACTACCAACAGAATTCGTTCCTGGCACCTTCCCCGGTGGAGTTGTGCATGGGGTGTGTTTGGAACATTTTGTCACCAGCCGACTCCAAAATTCAGCGTTTCCCCATCTCAGCCCACAAAGCAGGTAGAACAACTTTTGTGGTGTCTTTCAGATGCCTACCGGAGCAATGTAAAAACTACCAGGAGAACTCCTGTCTGGCACCTTCCCCGGTGGAGTTGTGCAGGGGGTGTGTTTGGAACATTTGCCACCAGCCGACTCCAAAATTCAGCGGTTCCCCATCTCAGCCCAGAAAGCAGGTAGAACAACTTTTGTGGTGTCTTTCAGATGCCTACCAAGGTAGTGTAAAAACTACCAGGAGAACTCCTGTCTGGCACCTTCCGTGGTGGAGTTGTGCATGGGGTGTGTTTGGAACATTTTGTCACCAGCCGAGTCCAAAATTCAGCGGTTCCCCATCTCAGCCCAGAAAGCAGGTAGAACAACTTTTGTGGTGCCTTTCAAATGCCTACCAAGGTAGTGTAAAAACTACCAAGAGAACTCCTGTCTGGCACCTTCCCCGGTGGAGTTGTGCATGGGGTGTGTTTGGAACATTTTGCCACCAGCCGACTCCAAAATTCAGCGGTTCCCCATCTCAGCCCAGAAAGCAGGTACAACTTCTTTTCTTGTGCCTTTCAGCTTCCTACCAAGGTAGTGTAAAAACTACCAGGAGAACTCCTGTCTGGCACCTTCCCCGGTGGAGTTGTGCATGGGGTGTGTTTGGAACATTTTGTCACCGGCCGACTCCAAAACTCAGCGGTTCCCCATCTCAGCCCAGAAAGCAGGTAGAACAACTTTTGTGGTGTCTTTCAGATGCCTACCGGAGCAATGTAAAAACTACCAGGAGAACTCCTGTCTGGCACCTTCCCCGGTGGAGTTGTGCAGGGGGTGTGTTTGGAACATTTTGTCACCGGCCGACTCCAAAATTCAGCGGTTCCCCATCTCAGCCCAGAAAGCAGGTAGAACAACTTTTGTGGTGTCTTTCAGATGCCTACCAAGGTAGTGTAAAAACTACCAAGAGAACTCCTGTCTGGCACCTTCCCCGGTGTAGTTGTGCATGGGGTGTGTTTGGAACATTTTGTCACCAGCCGAGTCCAAAATTCAGCTGTTCCCCATCTCAGCCCAGAAAGCAGGTAGAACAACTTTTGTGGTGCCTTTCAAATGCCTACCAAGGTAGTGTAAAAACTACTAAGAGAACTCCTGTCTGGCACCTTCCCCGGTGGAGTTGTGCATGGGGTGTGTTTGGAACATTTTGTCACCAGCCGAGTCCAAAATTCAGCGTTTCCCCATCTCAGCCCAGAAAGCAGGTAGAACAACTTTTGTGGTGTCTTTCAGATGCCTACCAAGGTAGTGTAAAAACTACCAAGAGAACTCCTGTCTGGCACCTTCCCCGGTGGAGTTGTGCATGGGGTGTGTTTGGAACATTTTGTCACCGGCCGACTCCAAAATTCAGCGATTCCCCATCTCAGCCCCGAAAGCAGGTAGAACAACTTTTGTGGTGTCTTTCAGATGCCTACCAAGGTAGTGTAAAAACTACCAGGAGAACTCCTGTCTGGCACCTTCCCCGGTGGAGTTGTGCATGGGGTGTGTTTGGAACATTTTGTCACCAGCCGAGTCCAAAATTCAGCGTTTCCCCATCTCAGCCCAGAAAGCAGGTAGAACAACTTTTGTGGTGCCTTTCAGCTGCCTACCAAGGTAGTGTAAAAACTACCAAGAGAACTCCTGTCTGGCACCTTCCCCGGTGGAGTTGTGCATGGGGTGTGTTTGGAACATTTTGTCACCGGCCGACTCCAAAATTCAGCGGTTCCCCATCTCAGCCCAGAAAGCAGGAAGAACAACTTTTGTGGTGCCTTTCAAATGCCTACCAAGGTAGTGTAAAAACTACCAGGAGAACTCCTGTCTGGCACCTTCCCCGGTGGAGTTGTGCATGGGGTGTGTTTGGAACATTTTGTCACCAGCCGACTCCAAAATTCAGCGTTTCCCCATCTCAGCCCACAAAGCAGGTAGAACAACTTTTGTGGTGTCTTTCAGATGCCTACCGGAGCAATGTAAAAACTACCAGGAGAACTCCTGTCTGGCACCTTCCCCGGTGGAGTTGTGCAGGGGGTGTGTTTGGAACATTTTGCCACCAGCCGACTCCAAAATTCAGCGGTTCCCCATCTCAGCCCAGAAAGCAGGTAGAACAACTTTTGTGGTGCCTTTCAAATGCCTACCAAGGTAGTGTAAAAACTACCAACAGAGCTCGTCCCTGGCACCTTCCCTGGTGGAGTTGTGCATGGGGTGTGTTTGGAACATTTTGTCACCGGCCGAGTCCAAAATTCAGCGATTCCCCATCTCAGCCCAGAAAGCAGGTAGAACAACTTTTGTGGTGTCCTTTTGATGCCTACCGGAGCAATGTAAAAACTACCAACAGAGCTCGTCCCTGGCACCTTCGCTAGTGGAGTTGTGCATGGGGTGTGTTTGGAACATTTTGTCACCGCCCGACTCCAAAATTCAGCGGTTCCCCATCTCAGCCCAGAAAGCAGGTAGAACAACTTTTGTGGTGTCTTTCAGATGCCTACCAAGGTAGTGTAAAAGCTATCAAGAGAACGCTTGTCTGGCACATTCCCCGGTGGAGTTGTGCATGGGGTGTGTTTGGAACATTTTGTCACCGGCCGAGTCCAAAATTCAGCGATTCCCCATCTCAGCCCAGAAAGCAGGTAGAACAACTTTTGTGGTGTCTTTCAGCTGCCTACCGGAGCAATGTAAAAACTACCAGGAGAACTCCTGTCTGGCACCTTCCCCGGTGGAGTTGTGCATGGGGTGTGTTTGGAACATTTTGTCACCAGCCGACTCCAAAATTCAGCGTTTCCCCATCTCAGCCCAGAAAGCAGGTAGAACAACTTTTGTGCTGCCTTTCAGCTGCCTACCAAGGTACTGTAAAAACTACCAAGAGAACTCCTGTCTGGCACCTTCCCCGGTGGAGTTGTGCATGGGGTGTGTTTGGAACATTTTTTCACCGGCCGAGTCCAAAATTCAGCGATTCCCCATCTCAGCCCAGAAAGCAGGTAGAACAACTTTTGTGGTGCCTTTCAGATGCCTACCAAGGTAGTGTAAAAACTACCAAGAGAACTCCTGCCTGGCACCTTCCCCGGTGGAGTTGTGCAGGGGGTGTGTTTGGAACATTTTGTCACCAGCCGACTCCAAAATTCAGCGGTTCCCCATCTCAGCCCAGAAAGCAGGTAGAACAACTTTTGTCGTGTCTTTCAGATGCCTACCAAGGTAGTGTAAAAACTACCAGGAGAACTCCTGTCTGGCACCTTCCCCGGTGGAGTTGTGCATGGGGTGTCTTTGGAACATTTTGTCACCAGCCGACTCCAAAATTCAGCGGTTCCCCATCTCAGCCCAGAAAGCAGGTAGAACAACTTTTGTGGTGTCTTTCAGATGCCTACCAAGGTAGTGTAAAAACTACCAGGAGAACTCCTGTCTGGCACCTTCCCCGGTGGAGTTGTGCATGGGGTGTGTTTGGAACATTTTGTCACCAGCCGAGTCCAAAATTCAGCTGTTCCCCATCTCAGCCCAGAAAGCAGGTAGAACAACTTTTGTGGTGCCTTTCAAATGCCTACCAAGGTAGTGTAAAAACTACTAAGAGAACTCCTGTCTGGCACCTTCCCCGGTGGAGTTGTGCATGGGGTGTGTTTGGAACATTTTGTCACCAGCCGAGTCCAAAATTCAGCGTTTCCCCATCTCAGCCCAGAAAGCCGGTAGAACAACTTTTGTCGTGCCTTTCAGCTGCCTACCAAGGTAGTGTAAAAACTACCAAGAGAACTCCTGTCTGGCACCTTCCCCGGTGGAGTTGTGCATGGGGTGTGTTTGGAACATTTTGTCACCGGCCGAGTCCAAAATTCAGCGATTCCCCATCTCAGCCCCGAAAGCAGGTAGAACAACTTTTGTGGTGTCTTTCAGATGCCTACCAAGGTAGTGTAAAAACTACCAGGAGAACTCCTGTCTGGCACCTTCCGTGGTGGAGTTGTGCATGGGGTGTGTTTGGCACATTTTGTCACCAGCCGAGTCCAAAATTCAGCGCATCCCCATCTCAGCCCAGAAAGCAGGTAGAACAACTTTTGTGGTGCCTTTCAGCTGCCTACCAAGGTAGTGTAAAAACTACCAAGAGAACTCCTGTCTGGCACCTTCCCCGGTGGAGTTGTGCATGGGGTGTGTTTGGAACATTTTGTCACCGGCCGACTCCAAAATTCAGCGGTTCCCCATCTCAGCCCAGAAAGCAGGAAGAACAACTTTTGTGGTGCCTTTCAAATGCCTACTAAGGTAGTGTAAAAACTACCAGGAGAACTCCTGTCTGGCACCTTCCCCGGTGGAGTTGTGCAGGGGGTGTGTTTGGAACATTTTGTCACCAGCCGACTCCAAAATTCAGCGTTTCCCCATCTCAGCCCACAAAGCAGGTAGAACAACTTTTGTGGTGTCTTTCAGATGCCTACCGGAGCAATGTAAAAACTACCAGGAGAACTCCTGTCTGGCACCTTCCCCGGTGGAGTTGTGCAGGGGGTGTGTTTGGAACATTTTGCCACCGGCCGAGTCCAAAATTCAGCGGTTCCCCATCTCGGCCCAGAAAGCAGGTAGAACAACTTTTGTGGTGCCTTTCAAATGCCTACCAAGGTAGTGTAAAAACTACCAAGAGAACTCCTGCCTGGCACCTTCCCCGGTGGAGTTGTGCATGGGGTGTCTTTGGAACATTTTGTCACCGGCCGAGTCCAAAATTCAGCGATTCCCCATCTCAGCCCAGAAAGCAGGTAGAACAACTTTTGTGGTGTCCTTTTGATGCCTACCGGAGCAATGTAAAAACTACCAACAGAGCTCGTCCCTGGCACCTTCGCTAGTGGAGTTGTGCATGGGGTGTCTTTGGAACATTTTGTCACCGGCCGAGTCCAAAATTCAGCGATTCCCCATCTCAGCCCAGAAAGCAGGTAGAACAACTTTTGTGGTGTCTTTCAGCTGCCTACCGGAGCAATGTAAAAACTACCAGGAGAACTCCTGTCTGGCACCTTCCCCGGTGGAGTTGTGCATGGGGTGTGTTCGGAACATTTTGTCACCAGCCGAGTCCAAAATTCAGCGGTTCCCCATCTCAGCCCAGAAAGCAGGTAGAACAACTTTTGTGGTGCCTTTCAAATGCCTACCAAGGTAGTGTAAAAACTACCAGGAGAACTCCTGTCTGGCACCTTCCCCGGTGGAGTTGTGCATGGGGTGTGTTTGGAACATTTTGTCACCAGCCGAGTCCAAAATTCAGCGTTTCCCCATCTCAGCCCAGAAAGCAGGTAGAACAACTTTTGTGGTGTCTTTCAGATGCCTACCGGAGCAATGTAAAAACTACCAACAGAGCTCGTCCCTGGCACCTTCCCTGGTGGAGTTGTGCATGGGGTGTCTTTGGAACATTTTGTCACCAGCCGAGTCCAAAATTCAGCGGTTCCCCATCTCAGCCCAGAAAGCAGGTAGAACAACTTTTGTGGTGCCTTTCAGCTCCCTACCAAGGTAGTGTAAAAACTACCAAGAGAACTCCTGTCTGGCACCTTCCCCGGTGGAGTTGTGCATGGGGTGTGTTTGGAACATTTTGTCAACGGCCGACTCCAAAATTCAGCGGTTCCCCATCTCAGCCCACAAAGCAGGTACAACAACTTTTCTTGTGCCTTTCAGCTGCCTACCAAGGTAGTGTAAAAATTACCAACAGAATTCGTTCCTGGCACCTTCCCCGGTGGAGTTGTGCATGGGGTGTCTGTGGAACATTTTGTCACCGGCCGACTCCAAAATTCAGCGGTTCCCCATCTCAGACCAGAAAGCAGGAAGAACAACTTTTGTGGTGCCTTTCAAATGCCTACCAAGGTAGTGTAAAAACTACCAGGAGAACTCCTGTCTGGCACCTTCCCCGGTGGAGTTGTGCATGGGGTGTCTTTGGAACATTTTGTCACCAGCCGACTCCAAAATTCAGCGTTTCCCCATCTCAGCCCAGAAAGCAGGTAGAACAACTTTTGTGGTGCCTTTCAAATGCCCACCAAGGTAGTGTAAAAACTACCAGGAGAACTCCTGTCTGGCACCTTCCCCGGTGGAGTTGTGCATGGGGTGTGTTTGGAACATTTTGTCACCAGCCGAGTCCAAAATTCAGCGTTTCCCCATCTCAGCCCAGAAAGCAGGTAGAACAACTTTTGTGCTGCCTTTCAGCTGCCTAACAAGGTACTGTAAAAACTACCAAGAGAACTCCTGTCTGGCACCTTCCCCGGTGGAGTTGTGCATGGGGTGTGTTTGGAACATTTTTTCACCGGCCGAGTCCAAAATTCAGCGGTTCCCCATCTCAGCCCAGAAAGCAGGTAGAACAACTTTTGTGGTGCCTTTCAGATGCCTACCAAGGTAGTGTAAAAACTACCAAGAGAACTCCTGTCTGGCACCTTCCCCGGTGGAGTTGTGCAGGGGGTGTGTTTGGAACATTTTGTCACCGGCCGAGTCCAAAATTCAGCGATTCCCCATCTCAGCCCCGAAAGCAGGTAGAACAACTTTTGTGGTGTCTTTCATATGCCTACCAAGGTAGTGTAAAAACTACCAGGAGAACTCCTGTCTGGCACCTTCCCCGGTGGAGTTGTGCATGGGGTGTGTTTGGCACATTTTGTCACCAGCCGAGTCCAAAATTCAGCGATTCCCCATCTCAGCCCAGAAAGCAGGTAGAACAACTTTTGTGGTGCCTTTCAGCTGCCTACCAAGGTAGTGTAAAAACTACCAAGAGAACTCCTGTCTGGCACCTTCCCCGGTGGAGTTGTGCATGGGGTGTGTTTGGAACATTTTGTCACCGACCGACTCCAAAATTCAGCGGTTCCCCATCTCAGCCCAGAAAGCAGGAAGAACAACTTTTGTGGTGCCTTTCAAATGCCTACTAAGGTAGTGTAAAAACTACCAGGAGAACTCCTGTCTGGCACCTTCCGTGGTGGAGTTGTGCAGGGGGTGTGTTTGGAACATTTTGTCACCAGCCGAGTCCAAAATTCAGCGTTTCCCCATCTCAGCCCAGAAAGCAGGTAGAACAACTTTTGTGGTGTCTTTCAGATGCCTACCGGAGCAATGTAAAAACTACCAGGAGAACTCCTGTCTGGCACCTTCCCCGGTGGAGTTGTGCAGGGGGTGTGTTTGGAACATTTTGCCACCAGCCGACTCCAAAATTCAGCGGTTCCCCATCTCGGCCCAGAAAGCAGGTAGAACAACTTTTGTGGTGCCTTTCAAATGCCTACCAAGGTAGTGTAAAAACTACCAAGAGAACTCCTGCCTGGCACCTTCCCCGGTGGAGTTGTGCATGGGGTGTCTTTGGAACATTTTGTCACCGGCCGAGTCCAAAATTCAGCGATTCCCCATCTCAGCCCAGAAAGCAGGTAGAACAACTTTTGTGGTGTCCTTTTGATGCCTACCGGAGCAATGTAAAAACTACCAACAGAACTCGTCCCTGGCACCTTCGCTAGTGGAGTTGTGCATGGGGTGTGTTTGGAACATTTTGTCACCGCCCGACTCCAAAATTCAGCGGTTCCCCATCTCAGCCCAGAAAGCAGGTAGAACAACTTTTGTGGTGTCTTTCAGATGCCTACCAAGGTAGTGTAAAAACTATCAAGAGAACGCTTGTCTGGCACCTTCCCCGGTGGAGTTGTGCATGGGGTGTCTTTGGAACATTTTGTCACCGGCCAAGTCCAAAATTCAGCGATTCCCCATCTCAGCCCAGAAAGCAGGTAGAACAACTTTTGTGGTGTCTTTCAGCTGCCTACCGGAGCAATGTAAAAACTACCAGGAGAACTCCTGTCTGGCACCTTCCCCGGTGGAGTTGTGCATGGGGTGTGTTCGGAACATTTTGTCACCAGCCGAGTCCAAAATTCAGCGTTTCCCCATCTCAGCCCAGAAAGCAGGTAGAACAACTTTTGTGGTGCCTTTCAAATGCCTACCAAGGTAGTGCAAAAACTACCAAGAGAACTCCTGCCTGGCACCTTCCCCGGTGGAGTTGTGCATGGGGTGTCTTTGGAACATTTTGTCACCGGCCGACTCCAAAATTCAGCGTTTCCCCATCTCAGCCCAGAAAGCAGGTAGAACAACTTTTGTGGTGTCTTTCAGATGCCTACCGGAGCAATGTAAAAACTACCAACAGAGCTCGTCCCTGGCACCTTCCCTGGTGGAGTTGTGCATGGGGTGTCTTTGGAACATTTTGTCACCAGCCGAGTCCAAAATTCAGCGTTTCCCCATCTCAGCCCAGAAAGCAGGTAGAACAACTTTTGTGGTGCCTTTCAAATGCCTACCAAGGTAGTGTAAAAACTACCAAGAGAACTCCTGTCTGGCACCTTCCCCGGTGGAGTTGTGCATGGGGTGTGTTTGGAACATTTTGTCAACGGCCGACTCCAAAATTCAGCGGTTCCCCATCTCAGCCCACAAAGCAGGTACAACAACTTTTCTTGTGCCTTTCAGCTGCCTACCAAGGTAGTGTAAAAATTACCAACAGAATTCGTTCCTGGCACCTTCCCCGGTGGAGTTGTGCATGGGGTGTGTTTGGAACATTTTGTCACCAGCCGAGTCCAAAATTCAGCTGTTCCCCATCTCAGCCCAGAAAGCAGGTAGAACAACTTTTGTGGTGCCTTTCAAATGCCTACCAAGGTAGTGTAAAAACTACTAAGAGAACTCCTGTCTGGCACCTTCCCCGGTGGAGTTGTGCAGGGGGTGTGTTTGGAACATTTTGTCACCAGCCGACTCCAAAATTCAGCGTTTCCCCATCTCAGCCCAGAAAGCAGGTAGAACAACTTTTGTGGTGCCTTTCAAATGCCCACCAAGGTAGTGTAAAAACTACCAGGAGAACTCCTGTCTGGCACCTTCCCCGGTGGAGTTGTGCATGGGGTGTGTTTGGAACATTTTGTCACCAGCCGAGTCCAAAATTCAGCGTTTCCCCATCTCAGCCCAGAAAGCAGGTAGAACAACTTTTGTGGTGTCTTTCAGATGCCTACCAAGGTAGTGTAAAAACTACTAAGAGAACTCCTGTCTGGCACCTTCCCCGGTGGAGTTGTGCATGGGGTGTGTTTGGAACATTTTGTCACCAGCCGAGTCCAAAATTCAGCTGTTCCCCATCTCAGCCCAGAAAGCAGGTAGAACAACCTTTGTGGTGTCTTTCAGATGCCTACCAAGGTAGTGTAAAAACTACCAGGAGAACTCCTGTCTGGCACCTTCCCCGGTGGAGTTGTGCATGGGGTGTGTTTGGAACATTTTGTCACCAGCCGACTCCAAAATTCAGCGGTTCCCCATCTCAGCCCACAAAGCAGGTAGAACAACTTTTGTGGTGCCTTTCAGCTGCCTACCATGGTAGTGTAAAAACTACCAAGAGAACTCCTGTCTGGCACCTTCCGTGGTGGAGTTGTGCATGGGGTGTGTTTGGAACATTTTGTCACCAGCCGAGTCCAAAATTCAGCGGTTCCCCATCTCAGCCCAGAAAGCAGGTAGAACAACTTTTGTGGTGCCTTTCAAATGCCTACCAAGGTAGTGTAGAAACTACCAGGAGAACTCCTGTCTGGCACCTTCCCCGGTGGAGTTGTGCATGGGGTGTGTTTGGAACATTTTGTCACCAGCCGACTCCAAAATTCAGCGTTTCCCCATCTCAGCCCAGAAAGCAGGTAGAACAAGTTTTGTGGTGTCTTTCAGATGCCTACCAAGGTAGTGTAAAAACTACCAGGAGAACTCCTGTCTGGCACCTTCCCCGGTGGAGTTGTGCATGGGGTGTGTTTGGAACATTTTGTCACCAGCCGAGTCCAAAATTCAGCGTTTCCCCATCTCAGCCCAGAAAGCAGGTAGAACAACTTTTGTGGTGCCTTTCAGCTGCCTACCAAGGTAGTGTAAAAACTACCAAGAGAACTCCTTTCTGGCACCTTCCCCGGTGGAGTTGTGCATGGGGTGTGTTTGGAACATTTTGTCACCGGCCGACTCCAAAATTCAGCGGTTCCCCATCTCAGCCCACAAAGCAGGTACAACAACTTTTCTTGTGCCTTTCAGCTGCCTACCAAGGTAGTGTAAAAACTACCAAAAGAATTCGTTCCTGGCACCTTCCCCGGTGGAGTTGTGCATGGGGTGTGTTTGGAACATTTTGTCACCGGCCGAGTCCAAAATTCAGCGGTTCCCCATCTCAGCCCAGAAAGCAGGTACAACAACTTTTCTTGTGCCTTTCAGCTGCCTACCAAGGTAGTGTAAAAACTACCAAGAGAACTCGTTTCTGGCACCTTCCCCGGTGGAGTTGTGCATGGGGTGTGTTTGGAACATTTTGTCACCGGCCGAGTCCAAAATTCAGCGGTTCCCCATCTCAGCCCAGAAAGCAGGTACAACAACTTTTCTTGTGCCTTTCAGCTGCCTACCAAGGTAGTGTAAAAACTACCAAAAGAATTCGTTCCTGGCACCTTCCCCGGTGGAGTTGTGCATGGGGTGTGTTTGGAACATTTTGTCACCAGCCGACTCCAAAATTCAGCGGTTCCCCATCTCAGCCCACAAAGCAGGTAGAACAACTTTTGTGGTGCCTTTCAGCTGCCTACCAAGGTAGTGTAAAAACTACCAGGAGAACTCCTGTCTGGCACCTTCCCCGGTGGAGTTGTGCATGGGGTGTGTTTGGAACATTTTGTCAACGGCCGAGTCCAAAATTCAGCGGTTCCCCATCTCAGCCCAGAAAGCAGGTAGAACAACTTTTGTGGTGTCTTTCAGATGCCTACCAAGGTAGTGTAAAAACTACCAGGAGAACTCCTGCCTGGCACCTTCCCCGGTGGAGTTGTGCATGGGGTGTGTTTGGAACATTTTGTCACCGGCCGAGTCCAAAATTCAGCGATTCCCCATCTCAGCCCAGAAAGCAGGTAGAACAACTTTTCTGGTGTCTTTCAGATGCCTACCAAGGTAGTGTAAAAACTACCAAGAGAACTCCTGTCTGGCACCTTCCCCGGTGGAGTTGTGCATGGGGTGTGTTTGGAACATTTTGTCACCAGCCGACTCCAAAATTCAGCGGTTCCCCATCTCAGCCCACAAAGCAGGTAGAACAACTTTTGTGGTGCCTTTCAGATGCCTACCAAGGTAGTGTAAAAACTACCAAGAGAACTCCTGTCTGGCACCTTCCCCGGTGGAGTTGTGCATGGGGTGTGTTTGGAACATTTTGTCACCAGCCGAGTCCAAAATTCAGCGTTCCCCATCTCAGCCCAGAAAGCAGGTAGAACAACTTTTGTGGTGTCTTTCAGATGCCTACCGGAGCAATGTAAAAACTACCAGGAGAACTCCTGTCTGGCACCTTCCCCGGTGGAGTTGTGCATGGGGTGTGTTTGGAACATTTTGTCACCGGCCGAGTCCAAAATTCAGCGGTTCCCCATCTCAGCCCAGAAAGCAGGTAGAACAACTTTTGTGGTGTCTTTCAAATGCCTACCAAGGTAGTGTAAAAACTACCAAGAGAACTCCTGTCTGGCACCTTCCCCGGTGGAGTTGTGCATGGGGTGTGTTTGGAACATTTTGTCACCGGCCGAGTCCAAAATTCAGCGTTTCCCCATCTCAGCCCAGAAAGCAGGTACAACAACTTTTCTTGTGCCTTTCAGCTGCCTACCAAGGTAGTGTAAAAACTACCAAAAGAATTCGTTCCTGGCACCTTCCCCGGTGGAGTTGTGCATGGGGTGTGTTTGGAACATTTTGTCACCGGCCGAGTCCAAAATTCAGCGGTTCCCCATCTCAGCCCAGAAAGCAGGTAGAACAAGTTTTGTCGTGTCTTTCAAATGCCTACCAAGGTAGTGTAAAAACTACCAGGAGAACTCCTGTCTGGCACCTTCCCCGGTGGAGTTGTGCATGGGGTGTGTTTGGAACATTTTGTCAACGGCCGACTCCAAAATTCAGCGGTTCCCCATCTCAGCCCAGAAAGCAGGTACAACAACTTTCCTTGTGCCTTTCAGCTGCCTACCAAGGTAGTGTAAAAAACTACCAACAGAATTCGTTCCTGGCACCTTCCCCGGTGGAGTTGTGCATGGGGTGTCTGTGGAACATTTTGTCACCGGCCGAGTCCAAAATTCAGCGTTTCCCCATCTCAGCCCAGAAAGCAGGTAGAACAACTTTTGTGGTGTCTTTCAGATGCCTACCGGAGCAATGTAAAAACTACCAGGAGAACTCCTGTCTGGCACCTTCCCCGGTGGAGTTGTGCATGGGGTGTGTTTGGAACATTTTGTCACCAGCCGACTCCAAAATTCAGCGATTCCCCATCTCAGCCCAGAAAGCAGGTAGAACAACTTTTGTGGTGTCTTTCAGATGCCTACCAAGGTAGTGTAAAAACTATCAGGAGAACTCCTGCCTGGCACCTTCCCCGGTGGAGTTGTGCATGGGGTGTGTTTGGAACATTTTGTCACCGGCCGAGTCCAAAATTCAGCGATTCCCCATCTCAGCCCAGAAAGCAGGTAGAACAACTTTTCTGGTGTCTTTCAGATGCCTACCAAGGTAGTGTAAAAACTACCAGGAGAACTCCTGTCTGGCACCTTCCGTGGTGGAGTTGTGCATGGGGTGTGTTTGGAACATTTTGTCACCAGCCGACTCCAAAATTCAGCGGTTCCCCATCTCAGCCCACAAAGCAGGTAGAACAACTTTTGTGGTGCCTTTCAGCTGCCTACCAAGGTAGTGTAAAAACTACCAGGAGAACTCCTGTCTGGCACCTTCCGTGGTGGAGTTGTGCATGGGGTGTGTTTGGAACATTTTGTCACCGGCCGAGTCCAAAATTCAGCGGTTCCCCATCTCAGCCCAGAAAGCAGGGTAGAACAACTTTTGTGGTGCCTTTCAAATGCCTACCAAGGTAGTGTAGAAACTACCAGGAGAACTCCTGTCTGGCACCTTCCCCGGTGGAGTTGTGCATGGGGTGTGTTTGGAACATTTTGTCACCAGCCGACTCCAAAATTCAGCGTTTCCCCATCTCAGCCCAGAAAGCAGGTAGAACAACTTTTGTGGTGTCTTTCAGATGCCTACCGGAGCAATGTAAAAACTACCAGGAGAACTCCTGTCTGGCACCTTCCCCGGTGGAGTTGTGCATGGGGTGTGTTTGGAACATTTTGTCACCAGCCGAGTCCAAAATTCAGCGTTTCCCCATCTCAGCCCAGAAAGCAGGTAGAACAACTTTTGTGGTGCCTTTCAGCTGCCTACCAAGGTAGTGTAAAAACTACCAAGAGAACTCCTGTCTGGCACCTTCCGTGGTGGAGTTGTGCATGGGGTGTCTGTGGAACATTTTGTCACCGGCCGAGTCCAAAATTCAGCGATTCCCCATCTCAGCCCAGAAAGCAGGTAGAACAACTTTTCTTGTGCCTTTCAGCTGCCTACCAAGGTAGTGTAAAAACTACCAAAAGAATTCGTTCCTGGCACCTTCCCCGGTGGAGTTGTGCATGGGGTGTGTTTGGAACATTTTGTCACCGGCCGAGTCCAAAATTCAGCGGTTCCCCATCTCAGCCCAGAAAGCAGGTACAACAACTTTTCTTGTGCCTTTCAGCTGCCTACCAAGGTAGTGTAAAAACTACCAAGAGAACTCCTGTCTGGCACCTTCCCCGGTGGAGTTGTGCATGGGGTGTGTTTGGAACATTTTGTCACCGGCCGAGTCCAAAATTCAGCGGTTCCCCATCTCAGCCCAGAAAGCAGGTACAACAACTTTTCTTGTGCCTTTCAGCTGCCTACCAAGGTAGTGTAAAAACTACCAAAAGAATTCGTTCCTGGCACCTTCCCCGGTGGAGTTGTGCATGGGGTGTGTTTGGAACATTTTGTCACCAGCCGACTCCAAAATTCAGCGGTTCCCCATCTCAGCCCACAAAGCAGGTAGAACAACTTTTGTGGTGCCTTTCAGCTGCCTACCAAGGTAGTGTAAAAACTACCAGGAGAACTCCTGTCTGGCACCTTCCCCGGTGGAGGTGTGCATGGGGTGTGTTTGGAACATTTTGTCAACGGCCGAGTCCAAAATTCAGCGGTTCCCCATCTCAGCCCAGAAAGCAGGTAGAACAACTTTTGTGGTGTCTTTCAGATGCCTACCAAGGTAGTGTAAAAACTACCAGGAGAACTCCTGTCTGGCACCTTCCCCGGTGGAGTTGTGCATGGGGTGTGTTTGGAACATTTTGTCACCGGCCGAGTCCAAAATTCAGCGTTTCCCCATCTCAGCCCAGAAAGCAGGTAGAACAAGTTTTGTGGTGTCTTTCAGATGCCTACCAAGGTAGTGTAAAAACTACCAGGAGAACTCCTGCCTGGCACCTTCCCCGGTGGAGTTGTGCATGGGGTGTGTTTGGAACATTTTGTCACCGGCCGACTCCAAAATTCAGCGTTTCCCCATCTCAGCCCAGAAAGCAGGTAGAACAAGTTTTGTGGTGTCTTTCAGATGCCTACCAAGGTAGTGTAAAAACTACCAGGAGAACTCCTGTCTGGCACCTTCCGTGGTGGAGTTGTGCATGGGGTGTGTTTGGAACATTTTGTCACCAGCCGACTCCAAAATTCAGCGGTTCCCCATCTCAGCCCACAAAGCAGGTAGAACAACTTTTGTGGTGCCTTTCAGCTGCCTACCAAGGTAGTGTAAAAACTACTAAGAGAACTCCTGTCTGGCACCTTCCCCGGTGGAGTTGTGCATGGGGTGTGTTTGGAACATTTTGTCACCGGCCGAGTCCAAAATTCAGCGGTTCCCCATCTCAGCCCACAAAGCAGGTAGAACAACTTTTGTGGTGCCTTTCAGCTGCCTACCAAGGTAGTGTAAAAACTACCAAGAGAACTCCTGTCTGGCACCTTCCGTGGTGGAGTTGTGCATGGGGTGTGTTTGGAACATTTTGTCACCAGCCGAGTCCAAAATTCAGCGGTTCCCCATCTCAGCCCAGAAAGCAGGTAGAACAACTTTTGTGGTGCCTTTCAGATGCCTACCAAGGTAGTGTAGAAACTACCAGGAGAACTCCTGTCTGGCACCTTCCCCGGTGGAGTTGTGCATGGGGTGTGTTTGGAACATTTTGTCACCAGCCGACTCCAAAATTCAGCGTTTCCCCATCTCAGCCCAGAAAGCAGGTAGAAGAACTTTTGTGGTGTCTTTCAGATGCCTACCAAGGTAGTGTAAAAACTACCAAGAGAACTCCTGTCTGGCACCTTCCCCGGTGGAGTTGTGCATGGGGTGTGTTTGGAACATTTTGTCACCGGCCGACTCCAAAATTCAGCGTTTCCCCATCTCAGCCCAGAAAGCAGGTAGAACAACTTTTGTGGTGTCTTTCAGATGCCTACCAAGGTAGTGTAAAAACTACCAGGAGAACTCCTGTCTGGAACCTTCCGTGGTGGAGTTGTGCATGGGGTGTGTTTGGAACATTTTGTCACCGGCCGAGTCCAAAATTCAGCGGTTCCCCATCTCAGCCCAGAAAGCAGGTACAACAACTTTTCTTGTGCCTTTCAGCTGCCTACCAAGGTAGTGTAAAAACTACCAAAAGAATTCGTTCCTGGCACCTTCCCCGGTGGAGTTGTGCATGGGGTGTGTTTGGAACATTTTGTCACCGGCCGAGTCCAAAATTCAGCGGTTCCCCATCTCAGCCCAGAAAGCAGGTAGAACAACTTTTGTGGTGTCTTTCAGATGCCTACCAAGGTAGTGTAAAAACTACTAAGAGAACTCCTGCCTGGCACCTTCCCCGGTGGAGTTGTGCATGGGGTGTGTTTGGAACATTTTGTCACCAGCCGAGTCCAAAATTCAGCGGTTCCCCATCTCAGCCCAGAAAGCAGGAAGAACAATTTCTGTGGTGTCTTTCAGATGCCTACCAAGGTAGTGTAAAAACTACCAAGAGAACTCCTGTCTGGCACCTTCCCCGGTGGAGTTGTGCAGGGGGTGTGTTTGGAACATTTTGTCAACGGCCGAGTCCAAAATTCAGCGGTTCCCCATCTCAGCCCAGAAAGCAGGTAGAACAACTTTTGTGGTGTCTTTCAGATGCCTACCGGAGCAATGTAAAAACTACCAAGAGAACTCCTGTCTGGCACCTTCCCCGGTGGAGTTGTGCATGGGGTGTGTTTGGAACATTTTGTCACCGGCCGAGTCCAAAATTCAGCGGTTCCCCATCTCAGCCCAGAAAGCAGGTACAACAACTTTTCTTGTGCCTTTCAGCTGCCTACCAAGGTAGTGTAAAAACTACCAACAGAATTCGTTCCTGGCACCTTCCCCGGTGGAGTTGTACATGGGGTGTCTGTGGAACATTTTGTCACCGGCAGAGTCCAAAATTCAGCGGTTCCCCATCTCAGCCCAGAAAGCAGGTAGAACAACTTTTGTGGTGTCTTTCAGATGCCTACCGGAGCAATGTAAAAACTACCAGGAGAACTCCTGCCTGGCACCTTCCCCGGTGGAGTTGTGCATGGGGTGTGTTTGGAACATTTTGTCACCGGCCGAGTCCAAAATTCAGCGATTCCCCATCTCAGCCCAGAAAGCAGGTAGAACAACTTTTCTGGTGTCTTTCAGATGCCTACCAAGGTAGTGTAAAAACTACCAGGAGAACTCCTGTCTGGCACCTTCCGTGGTGGAGTTGTGCATGGGGTGTGTTTGGAACATTTTGTCACCGGCCGAGTCCAAAATTCAGCGTTTCCCCATCTCAGCCCAGAAAGCAGGTAGAACAACTTTTGTGGTGTCTTTCAGCTGCCTACCAAGGTAGTGTAAAAACTACCAAAAGAATTCGTTCCTGGCACCTTCCCCGGTGGAGTTGTGCATGGGGTGTGTTTGGAACATTTTGTCACCGGCCGACTCCAAAATTCAGCGGTTCCCCATCTCAGCCCACAAAGCAGGTAGAACAAGTTTTGTGGTGTCTTTCAGATGCCTACCAAGGTAGTGTAAAAACTACCAGGAGAACTCCTGTCTGGCACCTTCCGTGGTGGAGTTGTGCATGGGGTGTGTTTGGAACATTTTGTCAGGAGCCGAGACCAAAATTCAGCCATTCCCCATCTCAGCCCAGAAAGCAGGTAGAACAACTTTTGTGGTGTCTTTCAGATGCCTACCAAGGTAGTGTAAAAACTACCAGGAGAACTCCTGCCTGGCACCTTCCCCGGTGGAGTTGTGCATGGGGTGTGTTTGGAACATTTTGTCACCGGCCGAGTCCAAAATTCAGCGGTTCCCCATCTCAGCCCAGAAAGCAGGTACAACAACTTTTCTTGTGCCTTTCAGCTGCCTACCAAGGTAGTGTAAAAACTACCAAAAGAATTCGTTCCTGGCACCTTCCCCGGTGGAGTTGTGCATGGGGTGTCTTTGGAACATTTTGTCACCGGCCGAGTCCAAAATTCAGCGGTTCCCCATCTCAGCCCAGAAAGCAGGTAGAACAAGTTTTGTCGTGTCTTTCAAATGCCTACCAAGGTAGTGTAAAAACTACCAGGAGAACTCCTGTCTGGCACCTTCCCCGGTGGAGTTGTGCATGGGGTGTGTTTAGAACATTTTGTCAACGGCCGACTCCAAAATTCAGCGGTTCCCCATCTCAGCCCAGAAAGCAGGTACAACAACTTTTCTTGTGCCTTTCAAATGCCTACCAAGGTAGTGTAAAAACTACCAACAGAATTCGTTCCTGGCACCTTCCCCGGTGGAGTTGTGCATGGGGTGTCTGTGGAACATTTTGTCACCGGCCGAGTCCAAAATTCAGCGTTTCCCCATCTCAGCCCAGAAAGCAGGTAGAACAACTTTTGTGGTGTCTTTCAGATGCCTACTGGAGCAATGTAAAAACTATCAGGAGAACTCCTGCCTGGCACCTTCCCCGGTGGAGTTGTGCATGGGGTGTGTTTGGAACATTTTGTCACCGGCCGAGTCCAAAATTCAGCGATTCCCCATCTCAGCCCAGAAAGCAGGTAGAACAACTTTTCTGGTGTCTTTCAGATGCCTACCAAGGTAGTGTAAAAACTACCAAGAGAACTCCTGTCTGGCACCTTCCGTGGTGGAGTTGTGCATGGGGTGTGTTTGGAACATTTTGTCACCAGCCGAGTCCAAAATTCAGCGGTTCCCCATCTCAGCCCACAAAGCAGGTAGAACAACTTTTGTGGTGCCTTTCAGCTGCCTACCAAGGTAGTGTAAAAACTACTAAGAGAACTCCTGTCTGGCACCTTCCCCGGTGGAGTTGTGCATGGGGTGTGTTTGGAACATTTTGTCACCAGCCGAGTCCAAAATTCAGCGTTTCCCCATCTCAGCCCAGAAAGCAGGTAGAACAACTTTTGTGGTGTCTTTCAGATGCCTACCAAGGTAGTGTAAAAACTACCAAGAGAACTCCTGTCTGGCACCTTCCCCGGTGGAGTTGTGCATGGGGTGTGTTTGGAACATTTTGTCACCGGCCGAGTCCAAAATTCAGCGTTTCCCCATCTCAGCCCAGAAAGCAGGTAGAACAAGTTTTGTGGTGTCTTTCAGATGCCTACCAAGGTAGTGTAAAAACTACCAAGAGAACTCCTGTCTGGCACCTTCCCCGGTGGAGTTGTGCATGGGGTGTGTTTGGAACATTTTGTCACCAGCCGAGTCCAAAATTCAGCGTTTCCCCATCTCAGCCCAGAAAGCAGGTAGAACAACTTTTGTGGTGCCTTTCAGCTGCCTACCAAGGTAGTGTAAAAACTACCAAGAGAACTCCTTTCTGGCACCTTCCCCGGTGGAGTTGTGCATGGGGTGTGTTTGGAACATTTTGTCACCGGCCGAGTCCAAAATTCAGCGGTTCCCCATCTCAGCCCAGAAAGCAGGTAGAACAACTTTTGTGGTGTCTTTCAGATGCCTACCAAGGTAGTGTAAAAACTACTAAGAGAACTCCTGCCTGGCACCTTCCCCGGTGGAGTTGTGCATGGGGTGTGTTTGGAACATTTTGTCACCAGCCGAGTCCAAAATTCAGCGTTTCCCCATCTCAGCCCAGAAAGCAGGAAGAACAATTTCTGTGGTGTCTTTCAGATGCCTACCAAGGTAGTGTAAAAACTACCAGGAGAACTCCTGTCTGGCACCTTCCCCGGTGGAGTTGTGCATGGGGTGTGTTTGGAACATTTTGTCAACGGCCGAGTCCAAAATTCAGCGGTTCCCCATCTCAGCCCAGAAAGCAGGTAGAACAACTTTTGTGGTGTCTTTCAGATGCCTACCGGAGCAATGTAAAAACTACCAAGAGAACTCCTGTCTGGCACCTTCCCCGGTGGAGTTGTGCATGGGGTGTGTTTGGAACATTTTGTCACCGGCCGAGTCCAAAATTCAGCGGTTCCCCATCTCAGCCCAGAAAGCAGGTAGAACAACTTTTGTGGTGCCTTTCAGCTGCCTACCAAGGTAGTGTAAAAACTACCAAGAGAACTCCTTTCTGGCACCTTCCCCGGTGGAGTTGTGCATGGGGTGTGTTTGGAACATTTTGTCACCGGCCGAGTCCAAAATTCAGCGGTTCCCCATCTCAGCCCACAAAGCAGGTACAACAACTTTTGTGGTGTCTTTCAGATGCCTACCAAGGTAGTGTAAAAACTACTAAGAGAACTCCTGCCTGGCACCTTCCCCGGTGGAGTTGTGCATGGGGTGTGTTTGGAACATTTTGTCACCAGCCGAGTCCAAAATTCAGCGTTTCCCCATCTCAGCCCAGAAAGCAGGAAGAACAATTTCTGTGGTGTCTTTCAGATGCCTACCAAGGTAGTGTAAAAACTACCAGGAGAACTCCTGTCTGGCACCTTCCCCGGTGGAGTTGTGCATGGGGTGTGTTTGGAACATTTTGTCAACGGCCGAGTCCAAAATTCAGCGGTTCCCCATCTCAGCCCAGAAAGCAGGTAGAACAACTTTTGTGGTGTCTTTCAGATGCCTACCGGAGCAATGTAAAAACTACCAAGAGAACTCCTGTCTGGCACCTTCCCCGGTGGAGTTGTGCATGGGGTGTGTTTGGAACATTTTGTCACCGGCCGAGTCCAAAATTCAGCGGTTCCCCATCTCAGCCCAGAAAGCAGGTAGAACAACTTTTGTGGTGCCTTTCAGCTGCCTACCAAGGTAGTGTAAAAACTACCAAGAGAACTCCTTTCTGGCACCTTCCCCGGTGGAGTTGTGCATGGGGTGTGTTTGGAACATTTTGTCACCGGCCGACTCCAAAATTCAGCGGTTCCCCATCTCAGCCCACAAAGCAGGTACAACAACTTTTGTGGTGCCTTTCAGCTGCCTACCAAGGTAGTGTAAAAACTACCAAAAGAATTCGTTCCTGGCACCTTCCCCGGTGGAGTTGTGCATGGGGTGTGTTTGGAACATTTTGTCACCGGCCGAGTCCAAAATTCAGCGTTTCCCCATCTCAGCCCAGAAAGCAGGTAGAACAACTTTTGTGGTGTCTTTGAAATGCCTACCAAGGTAGTGTAAAAACTACCAAGAGAACTCCTGTCTGGCACCTTCCCCGGTGGAGTTGTGCATGGGGTGTGTTTGGAACATTTTGTCACCGGCCGACTCCAAAATTCAGCGTTTCCCCATCTCAGCCCAGAAAGCAGGTAGAACAAGTTTTGTGGTGTCTTTCAGATGCCTACCAAGGTAGTGTAAAAACTACCAAGAGAACTCCTGTCTGGCACCTTCCCCGGTGGAGTTGTGCATGGGGTGTGTTTGGAACATTTTGTCACCGGCCGACTCCAAAATTCAGCGGTTCCCCATCTCAGCCCAGAAAGCAGGTACAACAACTTTTCTTGTGCCTTTCAGCTGCCTACCAAGGTAGTGTAAAAACTACCAAAAGAATTCGTTCCTGGCACCTTCCCCGGTGGAGTTGTGCATGGGGTGTGTTTGGAACATTTTGTCACCGGCCGAGTCCAAAATTCAGCGGTTCCCCATCTCAGCCCAGAAAGCAGGTAGAACAAGTTTTGTCGTGTCTTTCAAATGCCTACCAAGGTAGTGTAAAAACTACCAGGAGAACTCCTGTCTGGCACCTTCCCCGGTGGAGTTGTGCATGGGGTGTGTTTAGAACATTTTGTCAACGGCCGACTCCAAAATTCAGCGGTTCCCCATCTCAGCCCAGAAAGCAGGTACAACAACTTTTCTTGTGCCTTTCAGCTGCCTACCAAGGTAGTGTAAAAACTACCAACAGAATTCGTTCCTGGCACCTTCCCCGGTGGAGTTGTGCATGGGGTGTGTTTGGAACATTTTGTCACCGGCCGAGTCCAAAATTCAGCGTTTCCCCATCTCAGCCCAGAAAGCAGGTAGAACAACTTTTGTGGTGTCTTTCAGATGCCTACCAAGGTAGTGTAAAAACTACCAAGAGAACTCCTGTCTGGCACCTTCCCCGGTGGAGTTGTGCATGGGGTGTGTTTGGAACATTTTGTCACCAGCCGACTCCAAAATTCAGCGGTTCCCCATCTCAGCCCACAAAGCAGGTAGAACAACTTTTGTGGTGCCTTTCAGCTGCCTACCAAGGTAGTGTAAAAACTACCAAAAGAATTCGTTCCTGGCACCTTCCCCGGTGGAGTTGTGCATGGGGTGTGTTTGGAACATTTTGTCACCGGCCGAGTCCAAAATTCAGCGGTTCCCCATCTCAGCCCAGAAAGCAGGTAGAACAACTTTTGTGGTGTCTTTCAAATGCCTACCAAGGTAGTGTAAAAACTACTAAGAGAACTCCTGTCTGGCACCTTCCCCGGTGGAGTTGTGCATGGGGTGTCTTTGGAACATTTTGTCACCGGCCGACTCCAAAATTCAGCGTTTCCCCATCTCAGCCCAGAAAGCAGGTAGAACAACTTTTGTGGTGTCTTTCAGATGCCTACCAAGGTAGTGTAAAAACTACCAGGAGAACTCCTGCCTGGCACCTTCCCCGGTGGAGTTGTGCATGGGGTGTGTTTGGAACATTTTGTCACCGGCCGAGTCCAAAATTCAGCGGTTCCCCATCTCAGCCCAGAAAGCAGGTACAACAACTTTTCTTGTGCCTTTCAGCTGCCTACCAAGGTAGTGTAAAAACTACCAAAAGAATTCGTTCCTGGCACCTTCCCCGGTGGAGTTGTGCATGGGGTGTGTTTGGAACATTTTGTCACCGGCCGAGTCCAAAATTCAGCGGTTCCCCATCTCAGCCCAGAAAGCAGGTAGAACAACTTTTGTGGTGTCTTTCAGATGCCTACCAAGGTAGTGTAAAAACTACTAAGAGAACTCCTGTCTGGCACCTTCCCCTGTGGAGTTGTGCATGGGGTGTGTTTGGAACATTTTGTCACCAGCCGAGTCCAAAATTCAGCGATTCCCCATCTCAGCCCAGAAAGCAGGTAGAACAACTTTTGTGGTGTCTTTCAGATGCCTACCAAGGTAGTGTAAAAACTACTAAGAGAACTCCTGTCTGGCACCTTCCCCGGTGGAGTTGTGCATGGGGTGTGTTTGGAACATTTTGTCACCGGCCGACTCCAAAATTCAGCGATTCCCCATCTCAGCCCAGAAAGCAGGTAGAACAACTTTTGTGGTGTCTTTCAGATGCCTACCAAGGTAGTGTAAAAACTACTAAGAGAACTCCTGCCTGGCACCTTCCCCGGTGGAGTTGTGCATGGGGTGTGTTTGGAACATTTTGTCACCGGCCGAGTCCAAAATTCAGCGATTCCCCATCTCAGCCCAGAAAGCAGGTAGAACAACTTTTCTGGTGTCTTTCAGATGCCTACCAAGGTAGTGTAAAAACTACCAGGAGAACTCCTGTCTGGCACCTTCCGTGGTGGAGTTGTGCATGGGGTGTGTTTGGAACATTTTGTCACCAGCCGACTCCAAAATTCAGCGGTTCCCCATCTCAGCCCACAAAGCAGGTAGAACAACTTTTGTGGTGCCTTTCAGCTGCCTACCAAGGTAGTGTGAAAACTACCATGAGAACTCCTGTCTGGCACCTTCCGTGGTGGAGTTGTGCATGGGGTGTGTTTGGAACATTTTGTCACCAGCCGAGTCCAAAATTCAGCGGTTCCCCATCTCAGCCCAGAAAGCAGGTAGAACAACTTTTGTGGTGCCTTTCAAATGCCTACCAAGGTAGTGTAGAAACTACCAGGAGAACTCCTGTCTGGCACCTTCCCCGGTGGAGTTGTGCATGGGGTGTGTTTGGAACATTTTGTCACCAGCCGAGTCCAAAATTCAGCGTTTCCCCATCTCAGCCCAGAAAGCAGGTAGAACAACTTTTGTGGTGTCTTTCAGATGCCTACCAAGGTAGTGTAAAAACTACCAGGAGAACTCCTGTCTGGCACCTTCCCCGGTGGAGTTGTGCATGGGGTGTGTTTGGAACATTTTGTCAACGGCCGAGTCCAAAATTCAGCGTTTCCCCATCTCAGCCCAGAAAGCAGGTAGAACAACTTTTGTGGTGTCTTTCAGATGCCTACCGGAGCAATGTAAAAACTACCAAGAGAACTCCTGTCTGGCACCTTCCCCGGTGGAGTTGTGCATGGGGTGTGTTTGGAACATTTTGTCACCGGCCGAGTCCAAAATTCAGCGTTTCCCCATCTCAGCCCAGAAAGCAGGTAGAACAACTTTTGTGGTGCCTTTCAGCTGCCTACCAAGGTAGTATAAAAACTACCAAGAGAACTCCTTTCTGGCACCTTCCCCGGTGGAGTTGTGCATGGGGTGTGTTTGGAACATTTTGTCACCGGCCGACTCCAAAATTCAGCGGTTCCCCATCTCAGCCCAGAAAGCAGGTAGAACAACTTTTGTGGTGCCTTTCAGCTGCCTACCAAGGTAGTGTAAAAACTACCAAAAGAATTCGTTCCTGGCACCTTCCCCGGTGGAGTTGTGCATGGGGTGTGTTTGGAACATTTTGTCACCGGCCGAGTCCAAAATTCAGCGTTTCCCCATCTCAGCCCAGAAAGCAGGTAGAACAACTTTTGTGGTGTCTTTGAAATGCCTACCAAGGTAGTGTAAAAACTACCAAGAGAACTCCTGTCTGGCACCTTCCGTGGTGGAGTTGTGCATGGGGTGTGTTTGGAACATTTTGTCACCGGCCGAGTCCAAAATTCAGCCGTTCCCCATCTCAGCCCAGAAAGCAGGTAGAACAAGTTTTGTGGTGTCTTTCAGATGCCTACCAAGGTAGTGTAAAAACTACCAAGAGAACTCCTGTCTGGCACCTTCCCCGGTGGAGTTGTGCATGGGGTGTGTTTGGAACATTTTGTCACCGGCCGAGTCCAAAATTCAGCGGTTCCCCATCTCAGCCCAGAAAGCAGGTACAACAACTTTTCTTGTGCCTTTCAGCTGCCTACCAAGGTAGTGTAAAAACTACCAAAAGAATTCGTTCCTGGCACCTTCCCCGGTGGAGTTGTGCATGGGGTGTCTGTGGAACATTTTGTCACCGGCCGAGTCCAAAATTCAGCGGTTCCCCATCTCAGCCCAGAAAGCAGGTAGAACAAGTTTTGTCGTGTCTTTCAAATGCCTACCAAGGTAGTGTAAAAACTACCAGGAGAACTCCTGTCTGGCACCTTCCCCGGTGGAGTTGTGCATGGCGTGTGTTTAGAACATTTTGTCAACGGCCGACTCCAAAATTCAGCGGTTCCCCATCTCAGCCCAGAAAGCAGGTACAACAACTTTTCTTGTGCCTTTCAGCTGCCTACCAAGGTAGTGTAAAAACTACCAACAGAATTCGTTCCTGGCACCTTCCCCGGTGGAGTTGTGCATGGGGTGTGTTTGGAACATTTTGTCACCGGCCGACTCCAAAATTCAGCGTTTCCCCATCTCAGCCCAGAAAGCAGGTAGAACAACTTTTGTGGTGTCTTTCAAATGCCTACCAAGGTAGTGTAAAAACTACTAAGAGAACTCCTGTCTGGCACCTTCCCCGGTGGAGTTGTGCATGGGGTGTCTTTGGAACATTTTGTCACCGGCCGACTCCAAAATTCAGCGTTTCCCCATCTCAGCCCAGAAAGCAGGTAGAACAACTTTTGTGGTGTCTTTCAGATGCCTACCAAGGTAGTGTAAAAACTACCAGGAGAACTCCTGCCTGGCACCTTCCCCGGTGGAGTTGTGCATGGGGTGTGTTTGGAACATTTTGTCACCGGCCGAGTCCAAAATTCAGCGGTTCCCCATCTCAGCCCAGAAAGCAGGTACAACAACTTTTCTTGTGCCTTTCAGCTGCCTACCAAGGTAGTGTAAAAACTACCAAAAGAATTCGTTTCTGGCACCTTCCCCGGTGGAGTTGTGCATGGGGTGTGTTTGGAACATTTTGTCACCGGCCGAGTCCAAAATTCATTGGTTCCCCATCTCAGCCCAGAAAGCAGGTAGAACAACTTTTGTGGTGTCTTTCAGATGCCTACCAAGGTAGTGTAAAAACTACTAAGAGAACTCCTGTCTGGCACCTTCCCCTGTGGAGTTGTGCATGGGGTGTGTTTGGAACATTTTGTCACCAGCCGAGTCCAAAATTCAGCGATTCCCCATCTCAGCCCAGAAAGCAGGTAGAACAACTTTTGTGGTGTCTTTCAGATGCCTACCAAGGTAGTGTAAAAACTACTAAGAGAACTCCTGTCTGGCACCTTCCCCGGTGGAGTTGTGCATGGGGTGTGTTTGGAACATTTTGTCACCGGCCGACTCCAAAATTCAGCGATTCCCCATCTCAGCCCAGAAAGCAGGTAGAACAACTTTTGTGGTGTCTTTCAGATGCCTACCAAGGTAGTGTAAAAACTACTAAGAGAACTCCTGCCTGGCACCTTCCCCGGTGGAGTTGTGCATGGGGTGTGTTTGGAACATTTTGTCACCGGCCGAGTCCAAAATTCAGCGATTCCCCATCTCAGCCCAGAAAGCAGGTAGAACAACTTTTCTGGTGTCTTTCAGATGCCTACCAAGGTAGTGTAAAAACTACCAACAGAACTCCTGTCTGGCACCTTCCGTGGTGGAGTTGTGCATGGGGTGTGTTTGGAACATTTTGTCACCAGCCGACTCCAAAATTCAGCGGTTCCCCATCTCAGCCCACAAAGCAGGTAGAACAACTTTTGTGGTGCCTTTCAGCTGCCTACCAAGGTAGTGTAAAAACTACCATGAGAACTCCTGTCTGGCACCTTCCGTGGTGGAGTTGTGCATGGGGTGTGTTTGGAACATTTTGTCACCAGCCGAGTCCAAAATTCAGCGGTTCCCCATCTCAGCCCAGAAAGCAGGTAGAACAACTTTTGTGGTGCCTTTCAAATGCCTACCAAGGTAGTGTAGAAACTACCAGGAGAACTCCTGTCTGGCACCTTCCCCGGTGGAGTTGTGCATGGGGTGTGTTTGGAACATTTTGTCACCAGCCGAGTCCAAAATTCAGCGTTTCCCCATCTCAGCCCAGAAAGCAGGTAGAACAACTTTTGTGGTGTCTTTCAGATGCCTACCAAGGTAGTGTAAAAACTACCAAGAGAACTCCTGTCTGGCACCTTCCCCGGTGGAGTTGTGCATGGGGTGTGTTTGGAACATTTTGTCACCGGCCGACTCCAAAATTCAGCCGTTCCCCATCTCAGCCCAGAAAGCAGGTACAACAACTTTTCTGGTGTCTTTCAGATGCCTACCAAGGTAGTGTAAAAACTACCAGGAGAACTCCTGTCTGGCACCTTCCGTGGTGGAGTTGTGCATGGGGTGTGTTTGGAACATTTTGTCACCGGCCGAGTCCAAAATTCAGCTGTTCCCCATCTCAGCCCAGAAAGCAGGTACAACAACTTTTCTTGTGCCTTTCAGCTGCCTACCAAGGTAGTGTAAAAACTACCAACAGAATTCGTTCCTGGCACCTTCCCCGGTGGAGTTGTGCATGGGGTGTCTGTGGAACATTTTGTCACCGGCCGAGTCCAAAATTCAGCGATTCCCCATCTCAGCCCAGAAAGCAGGTAGAACAACTTTTCTGGTGTCTTTCAGCTGCCTACCAAGGTAGTGTAAAAACTACCAAAAGAATTCGTTCCTGGCACCTTCCCCGGTGGAGTTGTGCATGGGGTGTGTTTGGAACATTTTGTCACCAGCCGACTCCAAAATTCAGCGATTCCCCATCTCAGCCCAGAAAGCAGGTAGAACAAGTTTTGTGGTGCCTTTCAGCTGCCTACCAAGGTAGTGTAAAAACTACCAAGAGAACTCCTGTCTGGCACCTTCCCCGGTGGAGTTGTGCATGGGGTGTGTTTGGAACATTTTGTCACCGGCCGAGTCCAAAATTCAGCGGTTCCCCATCTCAGCCCAGAAAGCAGGTAGAACAACTTTTGTGGTGTCTTTCAGATGCCTACCGGAGCAATGTAAAAACTACCAAGAGAACTCCTGTCTGGCACCTTCCCCGGTGGAGTTGTGCATGGGGTGTGTTTGGAACATTTTGTCACCGGCCGACTCCAAAATTCAGCGGTTCCCCATCTCAGCCCACAAAGCAGGTAGAACAACTTTTGTGGTGCCTTTCAGCTGCCTACCAAGGTAGTGTAAAAACTACCAAGAGAACTCCTGTCTGGCACCTTCCGTGGTGGAGTTGTGCATGGGGTGTGTTTGGAACATTTTGTCACCAGCCGAGTCCAAAATTCAGCGGTTCCCCATCTCAGCCCAGAAAGCAGGTAGAACAACTTTTGTGGTGCCTTTCAAATGCCTACCAAGGTAGTGTAGAAACTACCAGGAGAACTCCTGTCTGGCACCTTCCCCGGTGGAGTTGTGCATGGGGTGTGTTTGGAACATTTTGTCACCAGCCGAGTCCAAAATTCAGCGTTTCCCCATCTCAGCCCAGAAAGCAGGTAGAACAACTTTTGTGGTGTCTTTCAGATGCCTACCAAGGTAGTGTAAAAACTACCAAGAGAACTCCTGTCTGGCACCTTCCCCGGTGGAGTTGTGCATGGGGTGTGTTTGGAACATTTTGTCACCAGCCGACTCCAAAATTCAGCCGTTCCCCATCTCAGCCCAGAAAGCAGGTACAACAACTTTTCTGGTGTCTTTCAGATGCCTACCAAGGTACTGTAAAAACTACCAGGAGAACTCCTGTCTGGCACCTTCCCCGGTGGAGTTGTGCATGGGGTGTGTTTGGAACATTTTGTCACCAGCCGACTCCAAAATTCAGCGGTTCCCCATCTCAGCCCACAAAGCAGGTAGAACAACTTTTGTGGTGCCTTTCAGCTGCCTACCAAGGTAGTGTAAAAACTACCAAGAGAACTCCTGTCTGGCACCTTCCCCGGTGGAGTTGTGCATGGGGTGTGTTTGGAACATTTTGTCACCAGCCGAGTCCAAAATTCAGCGGTTCCCCATCTCAGCCCAGAAAGCAGGTAGAACAACTTTTGTGGTGTCTTTCAGATGCCTACCAAGGTAGTGTAAAAACTACCAAGAGAACTCCTGTCTGGCACCTTCCGTGGTGGAGTTGTGCATGGGGTGTGTTTGGAACATTTTGTCACCGGCCGAGTCCAAAATTCAGCGGTTCCCCATCTCAGCCCAGAAAGCAGGTAGAACAACTTTTGTGGTGTCTTTCAGATGCCTACCAAGGTAGTGTAAAAACTACCAGGAGAACTCCTGTCTGGAACCTTCCGTGGTGGAGTTGTGCATGGGGTGTGTTTGGAACATTTTGTCACCGGCCGAGTCCAAAATTCAGCGTTTCCCCATCTCAGCCCAGAAAGCAGGTAGAACAACTTTTGTGGTGTCTTTCAGCTGCCTACCAAGGTAGTGTAAAAACTACCAAAAGAATTCGTTCCTGGCACCTTCCCCGGTGGAGTTGTGCATGGGGTGTGTTTGGAACATTTTGTCACCAGCCGACTCCAAAATTCAGCGATTCCCCATCTCAGCCCACAAAGCAGGTAGAACAAGTTTTGTGGTGCCTTTCAGCTGCCTACCAAGGTAGTGTAAAAACTACCAAGAGAACTCCTGTCTGGCACCTTCCCCGGTGGAGTTGTGCATGGGGTGTGTTTGGAACATTTTGTCACCAGCCGAGTCCAAAATTCAGCGGTTCCCCATCTCAGCCCAGAAAGCAGGTAGAACAACTTTTGTGGTGTCTTTCAGATGCCTACCGGAGCAATGTAAAAACTACCAAGAGAACTCCTGTCTGGCACCTTCCCCGGTGGAGTTGTGCATGGGGTGTGTTTGGAACATTTTGTCACCGGCCGACTCCAAAATTCAGCGATTCCCCATCTCAGCCCAGAAAGCAGGTAGAACAACTTTTGTGGTGTCTTTCAGATGCCTACCAAGGTAGTGTAAAAACTACTAAGAGAACTCCTGCCTGGCACCTTCCCCGGTGGAGTTGTGCATGGGGTGTGTTTGGAACATTTTGTCACCGGCCGAGTCCAAAATTCAGCGATTCCCCATCTCAGCCCAGAAAGCAGGTAGAACAACTTTTCTGGTGTCTTTCAGATGCCTACCAAGGTAGTGTAAAAACTACCAGGAGAACTCCTGTCTGGCACCTTCCGTGGTGGAGTTGTGCATGGGGTGTGTTTGGAACATTTTGTCACCAGCCGACTCCAAAATTCAGCGGTTCCCCATCTCAGCCCACAAAGCAGGTAGAACAACTTTTGTGGTGCCTTTCAGCTGCCTACCAAGGTAGTGTAAAAACTACCAAGAGAACTCCTGTCTGGCACCTTCCCCGGTGGAGTTGTGCATGGGGTGTGTTTGGAACATTTTGTCACCAGCCGAGTCCAAAATTCAGCGGTTCCCCATCTCAGCCCAGAAAGCAGGTAGAACAACTTTTGTGGTGCCTTTCAAATGCCTACCAAGGTAGTGTAGAAACTACCAGGAGAACTCCTGTCTGGCACCTTCCGTGGTGGAGTTGTGCATGGGGTGTGTTTGGAACATTTTGTCACCGGCCGACTCCAAAATTCAGCTTTTCCCCATCTCAGCCCAGAAAGCAGGTAGAACATCTTTTGTGGTGTCTTTCAGATGCCTACCAAGGTAGTGTAAAAACTACCAAGAGAACTCCTGTCTGGCACCTTCCGTGGTGGAGTTGTGCATGGGGTGTGTTTGGAAGATTTTGTCACCGGCCGAGTCCAAAATTCAGCGGTTCCCCATCTCAGCCCAGAAAGCAGGTAGAACAACTTTTGTGGTGTCTTTCAGATGCCTACCAAGGTAGTGTAAAAACTACCAGGAGAACTCCTGTCTGGAACCTTCCGTGGTGGAGTTGTGCATGGGGTGTGTTTGGAACATTTTGTCACCGGCCGAGTCCAAAATTCAGCGGTTCCCCATCTCAGCCCAGAAAGCAGGTACAACAACTTTTCTTGTGCCTTTCAGCTGCCTACCAAGGTAGTGTAAAAACTACCAAAAGAATTCGTTCCTGGCACCTTCCCCGGTGGAGTTGTGCATGGGGTGTGTTTGGAACATTTTGTCACCGGCCGAGTCCAAAATTCAGCGGTTCCCCATCTCAGCCCAGAAAGCAGGTAGAACAACTTTTGTGGTGTCTTTCAGATGCCTACCAAGGTAGTGTAAAAACTACTAAGAGAACTCCTGTCTGGCACCTTCCGTGGTGGAGTTGTGCATGGGGTGTGTTTGGAACATTTTGTCACCAGCCGACTCCAAAATTCAGCGATTCCCCATCTCAGCCCAGAAAGCAGGTACAACAACTTTTGTGGTGTCTTTCAGATGCCTACCAAGGTAGTGTAAAAACTACTAAGAGAACTCCTGCCTGGCACCTTCCCCGGTGGAGTTGTGCATGGGGTGTGTTTGGAACATTTTGTCACCGGCCGAGTCCAAAATTCAGCGATTCCCCATCTCAGCCCAGAAAGCAGGTAGAACAACTTTTCTGGTGTCTTTCAGATGCCTACCAAGGTAGTGTAAAAACTACCAGGAGAACTCCTGTCTGGCACCTTCCGTGGTGGAGTTGTGCATGGGGTGTGTTTGGAACATTTTGTCACCAGCCGACTCCAAAATTCAGCGGTTCCCCATCTCAGCCCACAAAGCAGGTAGAACAACTTTTGTGGTGCCTTTCAGCTGCCTACCAAGGTAGTGTAAAAACTACCAAGAGAACTCCTGTCTGGCACCTTCCGTGGTGGAGTTGTGCATGGGGTGTGTTTGGAACATTTTGTCACCAGCCGAGGCCAAAATTCAGCGGTTCCCCATCTCAGCCCAGAAAGCAGGTAGAACAACTTTTGTGGTGCCTTTCAAATGCCTACCAAGGTAGTGTAGAAACTACCAGGAGAACTCTTGTCTGGCACCTTCCCCGGTGGAGTTGTGCATGGGGTGTGTTTGGAACATTTTGTCACCGGCCGAGTCCAAAATTCAGCGTTTCCCCATCTCAGCCCAGAAAGCAGGTAGAACAACTTTTGTGGTGTCTTTCAGATGCCTACCAAGGTAGTGTAAAAACTACCAAGAGAACTCCTGTCTGGCACCTTCCCCGGTGGAGTTGTGCATGGGGTGTCTGTGGAACATTTTGTCACCGGCCGACTCCAAAATTCAGCGGTTCCCCATCTCAGCCCAGAAAGCAGGTAGAACAACTTTTCTTGTGCCTTTCAGCTGCCTACCAAGGTAGTGTAAAAACTACCAAAAGAATTCGTTCCTGGCACCTTCCCCGGTGGAGTTGTGCATGGGGTGTGTTTGGAACATTTTGTCACCGGCCGAGTCCAAAATTCAGCGATTCCCCATCTCAGCCCAGAAAGCAGGTAGAACAACTTTTGTGGTGTCTTTCAGATGCCTACCAAGGTAGTGTAAAAACTACCAGGAGAACTCCTGTCTGGCACCTTCCCCGGTGGAGTTGTGCATGGGGTGTGTTTGGAACATTTTGTCACCAGCCGACTCCAAAATTCAGCGGTTCCCCATCTCAGCCCACAAAGCAGGTAGAACAACTTTTGTGGTGCCTTTCAGCTGCCTACCAAGGTAGTGTAAAAACTACCAAGAGAACTCCTGTCTGGCACCTTCCGTGGTGGAGTTGTGCATGGGGTGTGTTTGGAACATTTTGTCACCGGCCGAGTCCAAAATTCAGCGATTCCCCATCTCAGCCCAGAAAGCAGGTAGAACAACTTTTGTGGTGTCTTTCAGATGCCTACCGGAGCAATGTAAAAACTACCAAGAGAACTCCTGTCTGGCACCTTCCCCGGTGGAGTTGTGCATGGGGTGTGTTTGGAACATTTTGTCACCAGCCGACTCCAAAATTCAGCGTTTCCCCATATCAGCCCAGAAAGCAGGTAGAACAACTTTTGTGGTGTCTTTCAGATGCCTACCAAGGTAGTGTAAAAACTACCAAGAGAACTCCTGTCTGGCACCTTCCGTGGTGGAGTTGTGCATGGGGTGTGTTTGGAACATTTTGTCACCGGCCGAGTCCAAAATTCAGCGATTCCCCATCTCAGCCCAGAAAGCAGGTAGAACAACTTTTGTGGTGCCTTTCAAATGCCTACCAAGGTAGTGTAGAAACTACCAGGAGAACTCTTGTCTGGCACCTTCCCCGGTGGAGTTGTGCATGGGGTGTGTTTGGAACATTTTGTCACCAGCCGACTCCAAAATTCAGCGGTTCC
The DNA here is from genome assembly GCF_023638135.1 of Falco biarmicus. NCBI lineage: Eukaryota > Metazoa > Chordata > Aves > Falconiformes > Falconidae > Falco > Falco biarmicus. Next base: position 160,748 of record NW_026611721.1, read on the forward strand.
CCATCTCAGCCCAGAAAGCAGGTAGAACAACTTTTGTGGTGTCTTTCAGATGCCTACCAAGGTAGTGTAAAAACTACCAAGAGAACTCCTGTCTGGCACCTTCCCCGGTGGAGTTGTGCATGGGGTGTCTGTGGAACATTTTGTCACCGGCCGACTCCAAAATTCAGCGGTTCCCCATCTCAGCCCAGAAAGCAGGTAGAACAACTTTTCTTGTGCCTTTCAGCTGCCTACCAAGGTAGTGTAAAAACTACCAAAAGAATTCGTTCCTGGCACCTTCCCCGGTGGAGTTGTGCATGGGGTGTGTTTGGAACATTTTGTCACCGGCCGAGTCCAAAATTCAGCGATTCCCCATCTCAGCCCAGAAAGCAGGTAGAACAACTTTTCTGGTGTCTTTCAGATGCCTACCGGAGCAATGTAAAAACTACCAAGAGAACTCCTGTCTGGCACCTTCCCCGGTGGAGTTGTGCATGGGGTGTGTTTGGAACATTTTGTCACCAGCCGACTCCAAAATTCAGCGATTCCCCATCTCAGCCCAGAAAGCAGGTAGAACAACTTTTGTGGTGCCTTTCAGATGCCTACCAAGGTAGTGTAAAAACTATCAGGAGAACTCCTGCCTGGCACCTTCCCCGGTGGAGTTGTGCATGGGGTGTGTTTGGAACATTTTGTCACCGGCCGAGTCCAAAATTCAGCGATTCCCCATCTCAGCCCAGAAAGCAGGTAGAACAACTTTTCTGGTGTCTTTCAGATGCCTACCAAGGTAGTGTAAAAACTACCAGGAGAACTCCTGTCTGGCACCTTCCGTGGTGGAGTTGTGCATGGGGTGTGTTTGGAACATTTTGTCACCAGCCGAGTCCAAAATTCAGCGGTTCCCCATCTCAGCCCAGAAAGCAGGTAGAACAACTTTTCTGGTGCCTTTCAGCTGCCTACCAAGGTAGTGTAAAAACTACCAAGAGAACTCCTGTCTGGCACCTTCCGTGGTGGAGTTGTGCATGGGGTGTGTTTGGAACATTTTGTCACCAGCCGACTCCAAAATTCAGCGGTTCCCCATCTCAGCCCAGAAAGCAGGTAGAACAACTTTTCTGGTGTCTTTCAGATGCCTACCAAGGTAGTGTAAAAACTACCAAGAGAACTCCTGTCTGGCACCTTCCGTGGTGGAGTTGTGCATGGGGTGTGTTTGGAACATTTTGTCACCGGCCGACTCCAAAATTCAGCGGTTCCCCATCTCAGCCCAGAAAGCAGGTAGAACAACTTTTGTGGTGTCTTTCAGATGCCTACCAAGGTAGTGTAAAAACTACCAGGAGAACTCCTGTCTGGCACCTTCCGTGGTGGAGTTGTGCATGGGGTGTGTTTGGAACATTTTGTCACCGGCCGAGTCCAAAATTCAGCGGTTCCCCATCTCAGCCCAGAAAGCAGGTACAACAACTTTTCTTGTGCCTTTCAGCTGCCTACCAAGGTAGTGTAAAAACTACCAAAAGAATTCGTTCCTGGCACCTTCCCCGGTGGAGTTGTGCATGGGGTGTGTTTGGAACATTTTGTCACCGGCCGAGTCCAAAATTCAGCGGTTCCCCATCTCAGCCCAGAAAGCAGGTAGAACAACTTTTGTGGTGTCTTTCAAATGCCTACCAAGGTAGTGTAGAAACTACTAAGAGAACTCCTGTCTGGCACCTTCCGTGGTGGAGTTGTGCATGGGGTGTGTTTGGAACATTTTGTCACCAGCCGACTCCAAAATTCAGCGATTCCCCATCTCAGCCCAGAAAGCAGGTAGAACAACTTCTGTGGTGTCTTTCAGCTGCCTACCAAGGTAGTGTAAAAACTACCAGGAGAACTCCTGTCTGGCACCTTCCCCGGTGGAGTTGTGCATGGGGTGTGTTTGGAACATTTTGTCACCGGCCGAGTCCAAAATTCAGCGTTTCCCCATCTCAGCCCAGAAAGCAGGTAGAACAAGTTTTTTGGTGTCTTTCAAATGCCTACCAAGGTAGTGTAAAAACTACCAACAGAATTCGTTCCTGGCACCTTCCCCGGTGGAGTTGTGCATGGGGTGTGTTTGGAACATTTTGTCACCGGCCGACTCCAAAATTCAGCGGTTCCCCATCTCAGCCCAGAAAGCAGGTACAACAACTTTTCTTGTGCCTTTCAGCTGCCTACCAAGGTAGTGTAAAAACTACCAACAGAATTCGTTCCTGGCACCTTCCCCGGTGGAGTTGTGCATGGGGTGTCTGTGGAACATTTTGTCACCAGCCGACTCCAAAATTCAGCGGTTCCCCATCTCAGCCCACAAAGCAGGTACAACAACTGTTCTGGTGCCTTTCAGCTGCCTACCAAGGTAGTGTAAAAACTACCAAGAGAACTCCTGTCTGGCACCTTCCGTGGTGGAGTTGTGCATGGGGTGTGTTTGGAACATTTTGTCACCAGCCGAGTCCAAAATTCAGCGGTTCCCCATCTCAGCCCAGAAAGCAGGTAGAACAACTTTTGTGGTGCCTTTCAAATGCCTACCAAGGTAGTGTAGAAACTACCAGGAGAACTCCTGTCTGGCACCTTCCCCGGTGGAGTTGTGCATGGGGTGTGTTTGGAACATTTTGTCACCAGCCGAGTCCAAAATTCAGCGTTTCCCCATCTCAGCCCAGAAAGCAGGTAGAACAACTTTGGTGGTGTCTTTCAGATGCCTACCAAGGTAGTGTAAAAACTACTAAGAGAACTCCTGTCTGGCACCTTCCCCGGTGGAGTTGTGCATGGGGTGTGTTTGGAACATTTTGTCACCGGCCGAGTCCAAAATTCAGCGGTTCCCCATCTCAGCCCAGAAAGCAGGTACAACAACTTTTCTTGTGCCTTTCAGCTTCCTACCAAGGTAGTGTAAAAACTACCAAAAGAATTCGTTCCTGGCACCTTCCCCGGTGGAGTTGTGCATGGGGTGTGTTTGGAACATTTTGTCACCGGCCGAGTCCAAAATTCAGCGGTTCCCCATCTCAGCCCAGAAAGCAGGTACAACAACTTTTCTTGTGCCTTTCAGCTTCCTACCAAGGTGATGTAAAAACTACCAAAAGAATTCGTTCCTGGCACCTTCCCCGGTGGAGTTGTGCATGGGGTGTGTTTGGAACATTTTGTCACCGGCCGACTCCAAAATTCAGCGGTTCCCCATCTCAGCCCAGAAAGCAGGTAGAACAAGTTTTGTGGTGCCTTTCAGCTGCCTACCGGGGTAGTGTAAAAACTACCAACAGAACTCGTTTCTGGCACCTTCCCCGGTGGAGTTGTGCATGGGGTGTGTTTGGAACATTTTGTCACCGGCCGAGTCCAAAATTCAGCGGTTCCCCATCTCAGCCCAGAAAGCAGGTACAACAACTTTTCTTGTGCCTTTCAGCTTCCTACCAAGGTAGTGTAAAAACTACCAAAAGAATTCGTTCCTGGCACCTTCCCCGGTGGAGTTGTGCATGGGGTGTGTTTGGAACATTTTGTCACCGGCCGAGTCCAAAATTCAGCGGTTCCCCATCTCAGCCCAGAAAGCAGGTACAACAACTTTTCTTGTGCCTTTCAGCTTCCTACCAAGGTGATGTAAAAACTACCAAAAGAATTCGTTCCTGGCACCTTCCCCGGTGGAGTTGTGCATGGGGTGTGTTTGGAACATTTTGTCACCGGCCGACTCCAAAATTCAGCGGTTCCCCATCTCAGCCCAGAAAGCAGGTAGAACAAGTTTTGTGGTGCCTTTCAGCTGCCTACCGGGGTAGTGTAAAAACTACCAACAGAACTCGTTTCTGGCACCTTCCCCGGTGGAGTTGTGCATGGGGTGTGTTTGGAACATTTTGTCACCGGCCGACTCCAAAATTCAGCGGTTCCCCATCTCAGCCCAGAAAGCAGGTAGAACAACTTTTGTGGTGCCTTTCAGCTGCCTACCAAGGTAGTGTAAAAACTACTAAGAGAACTCCTGTCTGGCACCTTCCCCGGTGGAGTTTTGCATGGGGTGTGTTTGGAACATTTTGTCACCGGCCGACTCCAAAATTCAGCGATTCCCCATCTCAGCCCAGAAAGCAGGTAGAACAACTTCTGTGGTGTCTTTCAGATGCCTACCAAGGTAGTGTAAAAACTACCAGGAGAACTCCTGTCTGGCACCTTCCCCGGTGGAGTTGTGCATGGGGTGTGTTTGGAACATTTTGTCACCGGCCGTGTCCAAAATTCAGCGTTTCCCCATCTCAGCCCAGAAAGCAGGTAGAACAACTTTTGTGGTGTCTTTCAGATGCCTACCGGAGCAATGTAAAAACTACTAAGAGAACTCCTGTCTGGCACCTTCCCCGGTGGAGTTGTGCATGGGGTGTCTTTGGAACATTTTGTCACCAGCCGACTCCAAAATTCAGCGATTCCCCATCTCAGCCCAGAAAGCAGGTAGAACAACTTTTGTGGTGTCTTTCAGATGCCTACCAAGGTAGTGTAAAAACTATCAGGAGAACTCCTGCCTGGCACCTTCCCCGGTGGAGTTGTGCATGGGGTGTGTTTGGAACATTTTGTCACCGGCCGAGTCCAAAATTCAGCGGTTCCCCATCTCAGCCCAGAAAGCAGGTACAACAACTTTTCTTGTGCCTTTCAGCTTCCTACCAAGGTAGTGTAAAAACTACCAAAAGAATTCGTTCCTGGCACCTTCCCCGGTGGAGTTGTGCATGGGGTGTGTTTGGAACATTTTGTCACCGGCCGACTCCAAAATTCAGCGGTTCCCCATCTCAGCCCAGAAAGCAGGTAGAACAACTTTTGTGGTGTCTTTCAGATGCCTACCAAGGTAGTGTAAAAACTACTAAGAGAACTCCTGTCTGGCACCTTCCCCGGTGGAGTTGTGCATGGGGTGTGTTTGGAACATTTTGTCACCAGCCGAGTCCAAAATTCAGCGATTCCCCATCTCAGCCCAGAAAGCAGGTAGAACAACTTTTGTGGTGCCTTTCAGCTGCCTACCAAGGTAGTGTAAAAACTACCAACAGAATTCGTTCCTGGCACCTTCCCCGGTGGAGTTGTGCATGGGGTGTGTTTGGAACATTTTGTCACCGGCCGAGTCCAAAATTCAGCGGTTCCCCATCTCAGCCCAGAAAGCAGGTACAACAACTTTTCTTGTGCCTTTCAGCTTCCTACCAAGGTAGTGTAAAAACTACCAAAAGAATTCGTTCCTGGCACCTTCCCCGGTGGAGTTGTGCATGGGGTGTGTTTGGAACATTTTGTCACCGGCCGACTCCAAAATTCAGCGGTTCCCCATCTCAGCCCAGAAAGCAGGTAGAACAACTTTTGTGGTGTCTTTCAGATGCCTACCAAGGTAGTGTAAAAACTACCAGGAGAATTCCTGTCTGGCACCTTCCGTGGTGGAGTTGTGCATGGGGTGTGTTTGGAACATTTTGTCACCGGCCGAGTCCAAAATTCAGCGTTTCCCCATCTCAGCCCAGAAAGCAGGTAGAACAACTTTTGTGGTGCCTTTCAGCTGCCTACCAAGGTAGTGTAAAAACTACTAAGAGAACTCCTGTCTGGCACCTTCCCCGGTGGAGTTTTGCATGGGGTGTGTTTGGAACATTTTGTCACCGGCCGACTCCAAAATTCAGCGATTCCCCATCTCAGCCCAGAAAGCAGGTAGAACAACTTCTGTGGTGTCTTTCAGATGCCTACCAAGGTAGTGTAAAAACTACCAGGAGAACTCCTGTCTGGCACCTTCCCCGGTGGAGTTGTGCATGGGGTGTGTTTGGAACATTTTGTCACCGGCCGTGTCCAAAATTCAGCGTTTCCCCATCTCAGCCCAGAAAGCAGGTAGAACAACTTTGGTGGTGTCTTTCAGATGCCTACCGGAGCAATGTAAAAACTACTAAGAGAACTCCTGTCTGGCACCTTCCCCGGTGGAGTTGTGCATGGGGTGTCTTTGGAACATTTTGTCACCAGCCGACTCCAAAATTCAGCGATTCCCCATCTCAGCCCAGAAAGCAGGTAGAACAACTTTTGTGGTGTCTTTCAGATGCCTACCAAGGTAGTGTAAAAACTATCAGGAGAACTCCTGCCTGGCACCTTCCCCGGTGGAGTTGTGCATGGGGTGTGTTTGGAACATTTTGTCACCGGCCGAGTCCAAAATTCAGCGGTTCCCCATCTCAGCCCAGAAAGCAGGTACAACAACTTTTCTTGTGCCTTTCAGCTTCCTACCAAGGTAGTGTAAAAACTACCAAAAGAATTCGTTCCTGGCACCTTCCCCGGTGGAGTTGTGCATGGGGTGTGTTTGGAACATTTTGTCACCGGCCGACTCCAAAATTCAGCGGTTCCCCATCTCAGCCCAGAAAGCAGGTAGAACAACTTTTGTGGTGTCTTTCAGATGCCTACCAAGGTAGTGTAAAAACTACTAAGAGAACTCCTGTCTGGCACCTTCCCCGGTGGAGTTGTGCATGGGGTGTGTTTGGAACATTTTGTCACCAGCCGAGTCCAAAATTCAGCGATTCCCCATCTCAGCCCAGAAAGCAGGTAGAACAACTTCTGTGGTGTCTTTCAGATGCCTACCAAGGTAGTGTAAAAACTACCAGGAGAACTCCTGTCTGGCACCTTCCGTGGTGGAGTTGTGCATGGGGTGTGTTTGGAACATTTTGTCACCGGCCGAGTCCAAAATTCAGCCGTTCCCCATCTCAGCCCAGAAAGCAGGTACAACAACTTTTCTTGTGCCTTTCAGCTGCCTACCAAGGTAGTGTAAAAACTACCAACAGAATTCGTTCCTGGCACCTTCCCCGGTGGAGTTGTGCATGGGGTGTCTGTGGAACATTTTGTCACCGGCCGAGTCCAAAATTCAGCGGTTCCCCATCTCAGCCCAGAAAGCAGGTAGAACAACTTTTGTGGTGCCTTTCAGCTGCCTACCAAGGTAGTGTAAAAACTACCAACAGAATTCGTTCCTGGCACCTTCCCCGGTGGAGTTGTGCATGGGGTGTCTGTGGAACATTTTGTCACCGGCCGAGTCCAAAATTCAGCGATTCCCCATCTCAGCCCAGAAAGCAGGTAGAACAACTTTTCTGGTGTCTTTCAGATGCCTACCAAGGTAGTGTAAAAACTACCAGGAGAACTCCTGTCTGGCACCTTCCCCGGTGGAGTTGTGCATGGGGTGTGTTTGGAACATTTTGTCACCGGCCGACTCCAAAATTCAGCTGTTCCCCATCTCAGCCCACAAAGCAGGTAGAACAACTTTTGTGGTGCCTTTCAGCTGCCTACCAAGGTAGTGTAAAAACTACCAAGAGAACTCCTGTCTGGCACCTTCCGTGGTGGAGTTGTGCATGGGGTGTGTTTGGAACATTTTGTCACCAGCCGAGTCCAAAATTCAGCGGTTCCCCATCTCAGCCCAGAAAGCAGGTAGAACAACTTTTGTGGTGCCTTTCAAATGCCTACCAAGGTAGTGTAGAAACTACCAGGAGAACTCCTGTCTGGCACCTTCCCCGGTGGAGTTGTGCATGGGGTGTGTTTGGAACATTTTGTCACCAGCCGAGTCCAAAATTCAGCGTTTCCCCATCTCAGCCCAGAAAGCAGGTAGAACAACTTTGGTGGTGTCTTTCAGATGCCTACCAAGGTAGTGTAAAAACTACCAAAAGAATTCGTTCCTGGCACCTTCCCCGGTGGAGTTGTGCATGGGGTGTGTTTGGAACATTTTGTCACCGGCCGAGTCCAAAATTCAGCGGTTCCCCATCTCAGCCCAGAAAGCAGGTACAACAACTTTTCTTGTGCCTTTCAGCTTCCTACCAAGGTAGTGTAAAAACTACCAAAAGAATTCGTTCCTGGCACCTTCCCCGGTGGAGTTGTGCATGGGGTGTGTTTGGAACATTTTGTCACCGGCCGAGTCCAAAATTCAGCGGTTCCCCATCTCAGCCCAGAAAGCAGGTACAACAACTTTTCTTGTGCCTTTCAGCTTCCTACCAAGGTAGTGTAAAAACTACCAAAAGAATTCGTTCCTGGCACCTTCCCCGGTGGAGTTGTGCATGGGGTGTGTTTGGAACATTTTGTCACCGGCCGACTCCAAAATTCAGCGGTTCCCCATCTCAGCCCAGAAAGCAGGTAGAACAACTTTTGTGGTGTCTTTCAGATGCCTACCAAGGTAGTGTAAAAACTACCAGGAGAATTCCTGTCTGGCACCTTCCGTGGTGGAGTTGTGCATGGGGTGTGTTTGGAACATTTTGTCACCGGCCGAGTCCAAAATTCAGCGTTTCCCCATCTCAGCCCAGAAAGCAGGTAGAACAACTTTTGTGGTGCCTTTCAGCTGCCTACCAAGGTAGTGTAAAAACTACCAACAGAATTCGTTCCTGGCACCTTCCCCGGTGGAGTTGTGCACGGGGTGTCTGTGGAACATTTTGTCACCGGCCGACTCCAAAATTCAGCGATTCCCCATCTCAGCCCAGAAAGCAGGTAGAACAACTTCTGTGGTGTCTTTCAGATGCCTACCAAGGTAGTGTAAAAACTACCAGGAGAACTCCTGTCTGGCACCTTCCCCGGTGGAGTTGTGCATGGGGTGTGTTTGGAACATTTTGTCACCGGCCGTGTCCAAAATTCAGCGTTTCCCCATCTCAGCCCAGAAAGCAGGTAGAACAACTTTTGTGGTGTCTTTCAGATGCCTACCGGAGCAATTTAAAACTACTAAGAGAACTCCTGTCTGGCACCTTCCCCGGTGGAGTTGTGCATGGGGTGTCTTTGGAACATTTTGTCACCAGCCGACTCCAAAATTCAGCGATTCCCCATCTCAGCCCAGAAAGCAGGTAGAACAACTTTTGTGGTGTCTTTCAGATGCCTACCAAGGTAGTGTAAAAACTATCAGGAGAACTCCTGCCTGGCACCTTCCCCGGTGGAGTTGTGCATGGGGTGTGTTTGGAACATTTTGTCACCGGCCGACTCCAAAATTCAGCGATTCCCCATCTCAGCCCAGAAAGCAGGTAGAACAACTTTTCTGGTGTCTTTCAGCTGCCTACCAAGGTAGTGTAAAAACTACCAAAAGAATTCGTTCCTGGCACCTTCCCCGGTGGAGTTGTGCATGGGGTGTGTTTGGAACATTTTGTCACCAGCCGACTCCAAAATTCAGCGATTCCCCATCTCAGCCCACAAAGCAGGTAGAACAACTTTTGTGGTGCCTTTCAGCTGCCTACCAAGGTAGTGTAAAAACTACCAAGAGAACTCCTGTCTGGCACCTTCCCCGGTGGAGTTGTGCATGGGGTGTGTTTGGAACATTTTGTCACCGGCCGACTCCAAAATTCAGCGGTTCCCCATCTCAGCCCAGAAAGCAGGTAGAACAACTTTTGTGGTGTCTTTCAGATGCCTACCGGAGCAATGTAAAAACTACCAAGAGAACTCCTGTCTGGCACCTTCCCCGGTGGAGTTGTGCATGGGGTGTGTTTGGAACATTTTGTCACCGGCCGACTCCAAAATTCAGCGATTCCCCATCTCAGCCCAGAAAGCAGGTAGAACAACTTTTGTGGTGTCTTTCAGATGCCTACCAAGGTAGTGTAAAAACTACTAAGAGAACTCCTGCCTGGCACCTTCCCCGGTGGAGTTGTGCATGGGGTGTGTTTGGAACATTTTGTCACCGGCCGAGTCCAAAATTCAGCGATTCCCCATCTCAGCCCAGAAAGCAGGTAGAACAACTTTTCTGGTGTCTTTCAGATGCCTACCAAGGTAGTGTAAAAACTACCAGGAGAACTCCTGTCTGGCACCTTCCGTGGTGGAGTTGTGCATGGGGTGTGTTTGGAACATTTTGTCACCAGCCGACTCCAAAATTCAGCGGTTCCCCATCTCAGCCCACAAAGCAGGTAGAACAACTTTTGTGGTGCCTTTCAGCTGCCTACCAAGGTAGTGTAAAAACTACCAAGAGAACTCCTGTCTGGCACCTTCCGTGGTGGAGTTGTGCATGGGGTGTGTTTGGAACATTTTGTCACCAGCCGAGGCCAAAATTCAGCGGTTCCCCATCTCAGCCCAGAAAGCAGGTAGAACAACTTTTGTGGTGCCTTTCAAATGCCTACCAAGGTAGTGTAGAAACTACCAGGAGAACTCTTGTCTGGCACCTTCCCCGGTGGAGTTGTGCATGGGGTGTGTTTGGAACATTTTGTCACCGGCCGAGTCCAAAATTCAGCGTTTCCCCATCTCAGCCCAGAAAGCAGGTAGAACAACTTTTGTGGTGTCTTTCAGATGCCTACCAAGGTAGTGTAAAAACTACCAAGAGAACTCCTGTCTGGCACCTTCCCCGGTGGAGTTGTGCATGGGGTGTCTGTGGAACATTTTGTCACCGGCCGACTCCAAAATTCAGCGGTTCCCCATCTCAGCCCAGAAAGCAGGTAGAACAACTTTTCTTGTGCCTTTCAGCTGCCTACCAAGGTAGTGTAAAAACTACCAAAAGAATTCGTTCCTGGCACCTTCCCCGGTGGAGTTGTGCATGGGGTGTGTTTGGAACATTTTGTCACCGGCCGAGTCCAAAATTCAGCGATTCCCCATCTCAGCCCAGAAAGCAGGTAGAACAACTTTTGTGGTGTCTTTCAGATGCCTACCAAGGTAGTGTAAAAACTACCAGGAGAACTCCTGTCTGGCACCTTCCCCGGTGGAGTTGTGCATGGGGTGTGTTTGGAACATTTTGTCACCAGCCGACTCCAAAATTCAGCGGTTCCCCATCTCAGCCCACAAAGCAGGTAGAACAACTTTTGTGGTGCCTTTCAGCTGCCTACCAAGGTAGTGTAAAAACTACCAAGAGAACTCCTGTCTGGCACCTTCCGTGGTGGAGTTGTGCATGGGGTGTGTTTGGAACATTTTGTCACCGGCCGAGTCCAAAATTCAGCGATTCCCCATCTCAGCCCAGAAAGCAGGTAGAACAACTTTTGTGGTGTCTTTCAGATGCCTACCGGAGCAATGTAAAAACTACCAAGAGAACTCCTGTCTGGCACCTTCCCCGGTGGAGTTGTGCATGGGGTGTGTTTGGAACATTTTGTCACCAGCCGACTCCAAAATTCAGCGTTTCCCCATATCAGCCCAGAAAGCAGGTAGAACAACTTTTGTGGTGTCTTTCAGATGCCTACCAAGGTAGTGTAAAAACTACCAAGAGAACTCCTGTCTGGCACCTTCCGTGGTGGAGTTGTGCATGGGGTGTGTTTGGAACATTTTGTCACCGGCCGAGTCCAAAATTCAGCGATTCCCCATCTCAGCCCAGAAAGCAGGTAGAACAACTTTTGTGGTGCCTTTCAAATGCCTACCAAGGTAGTGTAGAAACTACCAGGAGAACTCTTGTCTGGCACCTTCCCCGGTGGAGTTGTGCATGGGGTGTGTTTGGAACATTTTGTCACCAGCCGAGTCCAAAATTCAGCGTTTCCCCATCTCAGCCCAGAAAGCAGGTAGAACAACTTTTGTGGTGTCTTTCAGATGCCTACCAAGGTAGTGTAAAAACTACCAAGAGAACTCCTGTCTGGCACCTTCCCCGGTGGAGTTGTGCATGGGGTGTCTGTGGAACATTTTGTCACCGGCCGACTCCAAAATTCAGCGGTTCCCCATCTCAGCCCAGAAAGCAGGTAGAACAACTTTTCTTGTGCCTTTCAGCTGCCTACCAAGGTAGTGTAAAAACTACCAAAAGAATTCGTTCCTGGCACCTTCCCCGGTGGAGTTGTGCATGGGGTGTGTTTGGAACATTTTGTCACCGGCCGAGTCCAAAATTCAGCGATTCCCCATCTCAGCCCAGAAAGCAGGTAGAACAACTTTTCTGGTGTCTTTCAGATGCCTACCGGAGCAATGTAAAAACTACCAAGAGAACTCCTGTCTGGCACCTTCCCCTGTGGAGTTGTGCATGGGGTGTGTTTGGAACATTTTGTCACCAGCCGACTCCAAAATTCAGCGATTCCCCATCTCAGCCCAGAAAGCAGGTAGAACAACTTTTGTGGTGCCTTTCAGATGCCTACCAAGGTAGTGTAAAAACTATCAGGAGAACTCCTGCCTGGCACCTTCCCCGGTGGAGTTGTGCATGGGGTGTGTTTGGAACATTTTGTCACCGGCCGAGTCCAAAATTCAGCGATTCCCCATCTCAGCCCAGAAAGCAGGTAGAACAACTTTTCTGGTGTCTTTCAGATGCCTACCAAGGTAGTGTAAAAACTACCAGGAGAACTCCTGTCTGGCACCTTCCGTGGTGGAGTTGTGCATGGGGTGTGTTTGGAACATTTTGTCACCAGCCGAGTCCAAAATTCAGCGGTTCCCCATCTCAGCCCAGAAAGCAGGTAGAACAACTTTTCTGGTGCCTTTCAGCTGCCTACCAAGGTAGTGTAAAAACTACCAAGAGAACTCCTGTCTGGCACCTTCCGTGGTGGAGTTGTGCATGGGGTGTGTTTGGAACATTTTGTCACCAGCCGACTCCAAAATTCAGCGGTTCCCCATCTCAGCCCAGAAAGCAGGTAGAACAACTTTTCTGGTGTCTTTCAGATGCCTACCAAGGTAGTGTAAAAACTACCAAGAGAACTCCTGTCTGGCACCTTCCGTGGTGGAGTTGTGCATGGGGTGTGTTTGGAACATTTTGTCACCGGCCGACTCCAAAATTCAGCGTTTCCCCATATCAGCCCAGAAAGCAGGTAGAACAACTTTTGTGGTGTCTTTCAGATGCCTACCAAGGTAGTGTAAAAACTACCAGGAGAACTCCTGTCTGGCACCTTCCGTGGTGGAGTTGTGCATGGGGTGTGTTTGGAACATTTTGTCACCGGCCGAGTCCAAAATTCAGCGATTCCCCATCTCAGCCCAGAAAGCAGGTACAACAACTTTTCTTGTGCCTTTCAGCTGCCTACCAAGGTAGTGTAAAAACTACCAAAAGAATTCGTTCCTGGCACCTTCCCCGGTGGAGTTGTGCATGGGGTGTGTTTGGAACATTTTGTCACCGGCCGAGTCCAAAATTCAGCGGTTCCCCATCTCAGCCCAGAAAGCAGGTAGAACAACTTTTGTGGTGTCTTTCAAATGCCTACCAAGGTAGTGTAGAAACTACTAAGAGAACTCCTGTCTGGCACCTTCCGTGGTGGAGTTGTGCATGGGGTGTGTTTGGAACATTTTGTCACCAGCCGACTCCAAAATTCAGCGATTCCCCATCTCAGCCCAGAAAGCAGGTAGAACAACTTCTGTGGTGTCTTTCAGCTGCCTACCAAGGTAGTGTAAAAACTACCAGGAGAACTCCTGTCTGGCACCTTCCCCGGTGGAGTTGTGCATGGGGTGTGTTTGGAACATTTTGTCACCGGCCGAGTCCAAAATTCAGCGTTTCCCCATCTCAGCCCAGAAAGCAGGTAGAACAAGTTTTTTGGTGCCTTTCAGCTGCCTACCAAGGTAGTGTAAAAACTACCAAGAGAACTCCTGTCTGGCACCTTCCGTGGTGGAGTTGTGCATGGGGTGTGTTTGGAACATTTTGTCACCAGCCGAGTCCAAAATTCAGCGGTTCCCCATCTCAGCCCAGAAAGCAGGTAGAACAACTTTTGTGGTGCCTTTCAAATGCCTACCAAGGTAGTGTAGAAACTACCAGGAGAACTCCTGTCTGGCACCTTCCCCGGTGGAGTTGTGCATGGGGTGTGTTTGGAACATTTTGTCACCAGCCGAGTCCAAAATTCAGCGTTTCCCCATCTCAGCCCAGAAAGCAGGTAGAACAACTTTGGTGGTGTCTTTCAGATGCCTACCAAGGTAGTGTAAAAACTACTAAGAGAACTCCTGTCTGGCACCTTCCCCGGTGGAGTTGTGCATGGGGTGTGTTTGGAACATTTTGTCACCGGCCGAGTCCAAAATTCAGCGGTTCCCCATCTCAGCCCAGAAAGCAGGTACAACAACTTTTCTTGTGCCTTTCAGCTTCCTACCAAGGTAGTGTAAAAACTACCAAAAGAATTCGTTCCTGGCACCTTCCCCGGTGGAGTTGTGCATGGGGTGTGTTTGGAACATTTTGTCACCGGCCGAGTCCAAAATTCAGCGGTTCCCCATCTCAGCCCAGAAAGCAGGTACAACAACTTTTCTTGTGCCTTTCAGCTTCCTACCAAGGTAGTGTAAAAACTACCAAAAGAATTCGTTCCTGGCACCTTCCCCGGTGGAGTTGTGCATGGGGTGTGTTTGGAACATTTTGTCACCGGCCGACTCCAAAATTCAGCGGTTCCCCATCTCAGCCCAGAAAGCAGGTAGAACAACTTTTGTGGTGTCTTTCAGATGCCTACCAAGGTAGTGTAAAAACTACCAGGAGAATTCCTGTCTGGCACCTTCCGTGGTGGAGTTGTGCATGGGGTGTGTTTGGAACATTTTGTCACCGGCCGAGTCCAAAATTCAGCGTTTCCCCATCTCAGCCCAGAAAGCAGGTAGAACAACTTTTGTGGTGCCTTTCAGCTGCCTACCAAGGTAGTGTAAAAACTACTAAGAGAACTCCTGTCTGGCACCTTCCCCGGTGGAGTTTTGCATGGGGTGTGTTTGGAACATTTTGTCACCGGCCGACTCCAAAATTCAGCGATTCCCCATCTCAGCCCAGAAAGCAGGTAGAACAACTTCTGTGGTGACTTTCAGATGCCTACCAAGGTAGTGTAAAAACTACCAGGAGAACTCCTGTCTGGCACCTTCCCCGGTGGAGTTGTGCATGGGGTGTGTTTGGAACATTTTGTCACCGGCCGTGTCCAAAATTCAGCGTTTCCCCATCTCAGCCCAGAAAGCAGGTAGAACAACTTTTGTGGTGTCTTTCAGATGCCTACCGGAGCAATGTAAAAACTACTAAGAGAACTCCTGTCTGGCACCTTCCCCGGTGGAGTTGTGCATGGGGTGTCTTTGGAACATTTTGTCACCAGCCGACTCCAAAATTCAGCGATTCCCCATCTCAGCCCAGAAAGCAGGTAGAACAACTTTTGTGGTGTCTTTCAGATGCCTACCAAGGTAGTGTAAAAACTATCAGGAGAACTCCTGTCTGGCACCTTCCCCGGTGGAGTTGTGCATGGGGTGTGTTTGGAACATTTTGTCACCGGCCGAGTCCAAAATTCAGCGGTTCCCCATCTCAGCCCAGAAAGCAGGTACAACAACTTTTCTTGTGCCTTTCAGCTTCCTACCAAGGTAGTGTAAAAACTACCAAAAGAATTCGTTCCTGGCACCTTCCCCGGTGGAGTTGTGCATGGGGTGTGTTTGGAACATTTTGTCACCGGCCGACTCCAAAATTCAGCGGTTCCCCATCTCAGCCCAGAAAGCAGGTAGAACAACTTTTGTGGTGTCTTTCAGATGCCTACCAAGGTAGTGTAAAAACTACTAAGAGAACTCCTGTCTGGCACCTTCCCCGGTGGAGTTGTGCATGGGGTGTGTTTGGAACATTTTGTCACCAGCCGAGTCCAAAATTCAGCGATTCCCCATCTCAGCCCAGAAAGCAGGTAGAACAACTTTTGTGGTGCCTTTCAGCTGCCTACCAAGGTAGTGTAAAAACTACCAACAGAATTCGTTCCTGGCACCTTCCCCGGTGGAGTTGTGCATGGGGTGTGTTTGGAACATTTTGTCACCGGCCGAGTCCAAAATTCAGCGGTTCCCCATCTCAGCCCAGAAAGCAGGTACAACAACTTTTCTTGTGCCTTTCAGCTTCCTACCAAGGTAGTGTAAAAACTACCAAAAGAATTCGTTCCTGGCACCTTCCCCGGTGGAGTTGTGCATGGGGTGTGTTTGGAACATTTTGTCACCGGCCGACTCCAAAATTCAGCGGTTCCCCATCTCAGCCCAGAAAGCAGGTAGAACAACTTTTGTGGTGTCTTTCAGATGCCTACCAAGGTAGTGTAAAAACTACCAGGAGAATTCCTGTCTGGCACCTTCCGTGGTGGAGTTGTGCATGGGGTGTGTTTGGAACATTTTGTCACCGGCCGAGTCCAAAATTCAGCGTTTCCCCATCTCAGCCCAGAAAGCAGGTAGAACAACTTTTGTGGTGCCTTTCAGCTGCCTACCAAGGTAGTGTAAAAACTACTAAGAGAACTCCTGTCTGGCACCTTCCCCGGTGGAGTTTTGCATGGGGTGTGTTTGGAACATTTTGTCACCGGCCGACTCCAAAATTCAGCGATTCCCCATCTCAGCCCAGAAAGCAGGTAGAACAACTTTTGTGGTGTCTTTCAGATGCCTACCAAGGTAGTGTAAAAACTACGAGGAGAACTCCTGTCTGGCACCTTCCCCGGTGGAGTTGTGCATGGGGTGTGTTTGGAACATTTTGTCACCGGCCGTGTCCAAAATTCAGCGTTTCCCCATCTCAGCCCAGAAAGCAGGTAGAACAACTTTTGTGGTGTCTTTCAGATGCCTACCGGAGCAATGTAAAAACTACTAAGAGAACTCCTGTCTGGCACCTTCCCCGGTGGAGTTGTGCATGGGGTGTCTTTGGAACATTTTGTCACCAGCCGACTCCAAAATTCAGCGATTCCCCATCTCAGCCCAGAAAGCAGGTAGAACAACTTTTGTGGTGTCTTTCAGATGCCTACCAAGGTAGTGTAAAAACTATCAGGAGAACTCCTGCCTGGCACCTTCCCCGGTGGAGTTGTGCATGGGGTGTGTTTGGAACATTTTGTCACCGGCCGAGTCCAAAATTCAGCGGTTCCCCATCTCAGCCCAGAAAGCAGGTACAACAACTTTTCTTGTGCCTTTCAGCTTCCTACCAAGGTAGTGTAAAAACTACCAAAAGAATTCGTTCCTGGCACCTTCCCCGGTGGAGTTGTGCATGGGGTGTGTTTGGAACATTTTGTCACCGGCCGACTCCAAAATTCAGCGGTTCCCCATCTCAGCCCAGAAAGCAGGTAGAACAACTTTTGTGGTGTCTTTCAGATGCCTACCAAGGTAGTGTAAAAACTACTAAGAGAACTCCTGTCTGGCACCTTCCCCGGTGGAGTTGTGCATGGGGTGTGTTTGGAACATTTTGTCACCAGCCGAGTCCAAAATTCAGCGATTCCCCATCTCAGCCCAGAAAGCAGGTAGAACAACTTCTGTGGTGTCTTTCAGATGCCTACCAAGGTAGTGTAAAAACTACCAGGAGAACTCCTGTCTGGCACCTTCCCCGGTGGAGTTGTGCATGGGGTGTGTTTGGAACATTTTGTCACCAGCCGACTCCAAAATTCAGCGGTTCCCCATCTCAGCCCAGAAAGCAGGTAGAACAACTTTTGTGGTGCCTTTCAGCTGCCTACCAAGGTAGTGTAAAAACTACCAAGAGAACTCCTGTCTGGCACCTTCCGTGGTGGAGTTGTGCATGGGGTGTGTTTGGAACATTTTGTCACCAGCCGACTCCAAAATTCAGCGGTTCCCCATCTCAGCCCAGAAAGCAGGTAGAACAACTTTTGTGGTGCCTTTCAGCTGCCTACCAAGGTAGTGTAGAAACTACCAGGAGAACTCCTGTCTGGCACCTTCCCCGGTGGAGTTGTGCATGGGGTGTGTTTGGAACATTTTGTCACCGGCCGACTCCAAAATTCAGCGGTTCCCCATCTCAGCCCACAAAGCAGGTACAACAACTTTTGTGGTGTCTTTCAGATGCCTACCAAGGTAGTGTAAAAACTACCAAAAGAATTCGTTCCTGGCACCTTCCCCGGTGGAGTTGTGCATGGGGTGTGTTTGGAACATTTTGTCACCGGCCGACTCCAAAATTCAGCTGTTCCCCATCTCAGCCCACAAAGCAGGTAGAACAACTTTTGTGGTGCCTTTCAGCTGCCTACCAAGGTAGTGTAAAAACTACCAAGAGAACTCCTGTCTGGCACCTTCCGTGGTGGAGTTGTGCATGGGGTGTGTTTGGAACATTTTGTCACCAGCCGAGTCCAAAATTCAGCGGTTCCCCATCTCAGCCCAGAAAGCAGGTAGAACAACTTTTGTGGTGCCTTTCAAATGCCTACCAAGGTAGTGTAGAAACTACCAGGAGAACTCCTGTCTGGCACCTTCCCCGGTGGAGTTGTGCATGGGGTGTGTTTGGAACATTTTGTCACCAGCCGAGTCCAAAATTCAGCGTTTCCCCATCTCAGCCCAGAAAGCAGGTAGAACAACTTTGGTGGTGTCTTTCAGATGCCTACCAAGGTAGTGTAAAAACTACCAAAAGAATTCGTTCCTGGCACCTTCCCCGGTGGAGTTGTGCATGGGGTGTGTTTGGAACATTTTGTCACCGGCCGAGTCCAAAATTCAGCGGTTCCCCATCTCAGCCCAGAAAGCAGGTACAACAACTTTTCTTGTGCCTTTCAGCTTCCTACCAAGGTAGTGTAAAAACTACCAAAAGAATTCGTTCCTGGCACCTTCCCCGGTGGAGTTGTGCATGGGGTGTGTTTGGAACATTTTGTCACCGGCCGAGTCCAAAATTCAGCGGTTCCCCATCTCAGCCCAGAAAGCAGGTACAACAACTTTTCTTGTGCCTTTCAGCTTCCTACCAAGGTAGTGTAAAAACTACCAAAAGAATTCGTTCCTGGCACCTTCCCCGGTGGAGTTGTGCATGGGGTGTGTTTGGAACATTTTGTCACCGGCCGACTCCAAAATTCAGCGGTTCCCCATCTCAGCCCAGAAAGCAGGTAGAACAACTTTTGTGGTGTCTTTCAGATGCCTACCAAGGTAGTGTAAAAACTACCAGGAGAATTCCTGTCTGGCACCTTCCGTGGTGGAGTTGTGCATGGGGTGTGTTTGGAACATTTTGTCACCGGCCGAGTCCAAAATTCAGCGTTTCCCCATCTCAGCCCAGAAAGCAGGTAGAACAACTTTTGTGGTGCCTTTCAGCTGCCTACCAAGGTAGTGTAAAAACTACCAACAGAATTCGTTCCTGGCACCTTCCCCGGTGGAGTTGTGCACGGGGTGTCTGTGGAACATTTTGTCACCGGCCGACTCCAAAATTCAGCGATTCCCCATCTCAGCCCAGAAAGCAGGTAGAACAACTTCTGTGGTGTCTTTCAGATGCCTACCAAGGTAGTGTAAAAACTACCAGGAGAACTCCTGTCTGGCACCTTCCCCGGTGGAGTTGTGCATGGGGTGTGTTTGGAACATTTTGTCACCGGCCGTGTCCAAAATTCAGCGTTTCCCCATCTCAGCCCAGAAAGCAGGTAGAACAACTTTTGTGGTGTCTTTCAGATGCCTACCGGAGCAATTTAAAACTACTAAGAGAACTCCTGTCTGGCACCTTCCCCGGTGGAGTTGTGCATGGGGTGTCTTTGGAACATTTTGTCACCAGCCGACTCCAAAATTCAGCGATTCCCCATCTCAGCCCAGAAAGCAGGTAGAACAACTTTTGTGGTGTCTTTCAGATGCCTACCAAGGTAGTGTAAAAACTATCAGGAGAACTCCTGCCTGGCACCTTCCCCGGTGGAGTTGTGCATGGGGTGTGTTTGGAACATTTTGTCACCGGCCGACTCCAAAATTCAGCGATTCCCCATCTCAGCCCAGAAAGCAGGTAGAACAACTTTTCTGGTGTCTTTCAGATGCCTACCAAGGTAGTGTAAAAACTACCAGGAGAACTCCTGTCTGGCACCTTCCCCGGTGGAGTTGTGCATGGGGTGTGTTTGGAACATTTTGTCACCAGCCGACTCCAAAATTCAGCGGTTCCCCATCTCAGCCCAGAAAGCAGGTAGAACAACTTTTGTGGTGCCTTTCAGCTGCCTACCAAGGTAGTGTAAAAACTACCAAGAGAACTCCTGTCTGGCACCTTCCGTGGTGGAGTTGTGCATGGGGTGTGTTTGGAACATTTTGTCACCAGCCGACTCCAAAATTCAGCGGTTCCCCATCTCAGCCCAGAAAGCAGGTAGAACAACTTTTGTGGTGCCTTTCAGCTGCCTACCAAGGTAGTGTAGAAACTACCAGGAGAACTCCTGTCTGGCACCTTCCCCGGTGGAGTTGTGCATGGGGTGTGTTTGGAACATTTTGTCACCGGCCGACTCCAAAATTCAGCGGTTCCCCATCTCAGCCCACAAAGCAGGTACAACAACTTTTGTGGTGTCTTTCAGATGCCTACCAAGGTAGTGTAAAAACTACCAAAAGAATTCGTTCCTGGCACCTTCCCCGGTGGAGTTGTGCATGGGGTGTGTTTGGAACATTTTGTCACCGGCCGAGTCCAAAATTCAGCGGTTCCCCATCTCAGCCCAGAAAGCAGGTACAACAACTTTTCTTGTGCCTTTCAGCTTCCTACCAAGGTAGTGTAAAAACTACCAAAAGAATTCGTTCCTGGCACCTTCCCCGGTGGAGTTGTGCATGGGGTGTGTTTGGAACATTTTGTCACCGGCCGACTCCAAAATTCAGCGGTTCCCCATCTCAGCCCAGAAAGCAGGTAGAACAACTTTTGTGGTGTCTTTCAGATGCCTACCAAGGTAGTGTAAAAACTACTAAGAGAACTCCTGTCTGGCACCTTCCCCGGTGGAGTTGTGCATGGGGTGTGTTTGGAACATTTTGTCACCAGCCGAGTCCAAAATTCAGCGATTCCCCATCTCAGCCCAGAAAGCAGGTAGAACAACTTTTGTGGTGCCTTTCAGCTGCCTACCAAGGTAGTGTAAAAACTACCAACAGAATTCGTTCCTGGCACCTTCCCCGGTGGAGTTGTGCATGGGGTGTGTTTGGAACATTTTGTCACCGGCCGAGTCCAAAATTCAGCGGTTCCCCATCTCAGCCCAGAAAGCAGGTACAACAACTTTTCTTGTGCCTTTCAGCTTCCTACCAAGGTAGTGTAAAAACTACCAAAAGAATTCGTTCCTGGCACCTTCCCCGGTGGAGTTGTGCATGGGGTGTGTTTGGAACATTTTGTCACCGGCCGACTCCAAAATTCAGCGGTTCCCCATCTCAGCCCAGAAAGCAGGTAGAACAACTTTTGTGGTGTCTTTCAGATGCCTACCAAGGTAGTGTAAAAACTACCAGGAGAATTCCTGTCTGGCACCTTCCGTGGTGGAGTTGTGCATGGGGTGTGTTTGGAACATTTTGTCACCGGCCGAGTCCAAAATTCAGCGTTTCCCCATCTCAGCCCAGAAAGCAGGTAGAACAACTTTTGTGGTGCCTTTCAGCTGCCTACCAAGGTAGTGTAAAAACTACTAAGAGAACTCCTGTCTGGCACCTTCCCCGGTGGAGTTTTGCATGGGGTGTGTTTGGAACATTTTGTCACCGGCCGACTCCAAAATTCAGCGATTCCCCATCTCAGCCCAGAAAGCAGGTAGAACAACTTTTGTGGTGTCTTTCAGATGCCTACCAAGGTAGTGTAAAAACTACGAGGAGAACTCCTGTCTGGCACCTTCCCCGGTGGAGTTGTGCATGGGGTGTGTTTGGAACATTTTGTCACCGGCCGTGTCCAAAATTCAGCGTTTCCCCATCTCAGCCCAGAAAGCAGGTAGAACAACTTTTGTGGTGTCTTTCAGATGCCTACCGGAGCAATGTAAAAACTACTAAGAGAACTCCTGTCTGGCACCTTCCCCGGTGGAGTTGTGCATGGGGTGTCTTTGGAACATTTTGTCACCAGCCGACTCCAAAATTCAGCGATTCCCCATCTCAGCCCAGAAAGCAGGTAGAACAACTTTTGTGGTGTCTTTCAGATGCCTACCAAGGTAGTGTAAAAACTATCAGGAGAACTCCTGCCTGGCACCTTCCCCGGTGGAGTTGTGCATGGGGTGTGTTTGGAACATTTTGTCACCGGCCGAGTCCAAAATTCAGCGGTTCCCCATCTCAGCCCAGAAAGCAGGTACAACAACTTTTCTTGTGCCTTTCAGCTTCCTACCAAGGTAGTGTAAAAACTACCAAAAGAATTCGTTCCTGGCACCTTCCCCGGTGGAGTTGTGCATGGGGTGTGTTTGGAACATTTTGTCACCGGCCGACTCCAAAATTCAGCGGTTCCCCATCTCAGCCCAGAAAGCAGGTAGAACAACTTTTGTGGTGTCTTTCAGATGCCTACCAAGGTAGTGTAAAAACTACTAAGAGAACTCCTGTCTGGCACCTTCCCCGGTGGAGTTGTGCATGGGGTGTGTTTGGAACATTTTGTCACCAGCCGAGTCCAAAATTCAGCGGTTCCCCATCTCAGCCCAGAAAGCAGGTAGAACAACTTCTGTGGTGTCTTTCAGATGCCTACCAAGGTAGTGTAAAAACTACCAGGAGAACTCCTGTCTGGCACCTTCCGTGGTGGAGTTGTGCATGGGGTGTGTTTGGAACATTTTGTCACCGGCCGAGTCCAAAATTCAGCCGTTCCCCATCTCAGCCCAGAAAGCAGGTACAACAACTTTTCTTGTGCCTTTCAGCTGCCTACCAAGGTAGTGTAAAAACTACCAACAGAATTCGTTCCTGGCACCTTCCCCGGTGGAGTTGTGCATGGGGTGTCTGTGGAACATTTTGTCACCGGCCGAGTCCAAAATTCAGCGGTTCCCCATCTCAGCCCAGAAAGCAGGTAGAACAACTTTTGTGGTGCCTTTCAGCTGCCTACCAAGGTAGTGTAAAAACTACCAACAGAATTCGTTCCTGGCACCTTCCCCGGTGGAGTTGTGCATGGGGTGTCTGTGGAACATTTTGTCACCGGCCGAGTCCAAAATTCAGCGATTCCCCATCTCAGCCCAGAAAGCAGGTAGAACAACTTTTCTGGTGTCTTTCAGATGCCTACCAAGGTAGTGTAAAAACTACCAGGAGAACTCCTGTCTGGCACCTTCCCCGGTGGAGTTGTGCATGGGGTGTGTTTGGAACATTTTGTCACCGGCCGACTCCAAAATTCAGCTGTTCCCCATCTCAGCCCACAAAGCAGGTAGAACAACTTTTGTGGTGCCTTTCAGCTGCCTACCAAGGTAGTGTAAAAACTACCAAGAGAACTCCTGTCTGGCACCTTCCGTGGTGGAGTTGTGCATGGGGTGTGTTTGGAACATTTTGTCACCAGCCGAGTCCAAAATTCAGCGGTTCCCCATCTCAGCCCAGAAAGCAGGTAGAACAACTTTTGTGGTGCCTTTCAAATGCCTACCAAGGTAGTGTAGAAACTACCAGGAGAACTCCTGTCTGGCACCTTCCCCGGTGGAGTTGTGCATGGGGTGTGTTTGGAACATTTTGTCACCAGCCGAGTCCAAAATTCAGCGTTTCCCCATCTCAGCCCAGAAAGCAGGTAGAACAACTTTGGTGGTGTCTTTCAGATGCCTACCAAGGTAGTGTAAAAACTACCAAAAGAATTCGTTCCTGGCACCTTCCCCGGTGGAGTTGTGCATGGGGTGTGTTTGGAACATTTTGTCACCGGCCGAGTCCAAAATTCAGCGGTTCCCCATCTCAGCCCAGAAAGCAGGTACAACAACTTTTCTTGTGCCTTTCAGCTTCCTACCAAGGTAGTGTAAAAACTACCAAAAGAATTCGTTCCTGGCACCTTCCCCGGTGGAGTTGTGCATGGGGTGTGTTTGGAACATTTTGTCACCGGCCGAGTCCAAAATTCAGCGGTTCCCCATCTCAGCCCAGAAAGCAGGTACAACAACTTTTCTTGTGCCTTTCAGCTTCCTACCAAGGTAGTGTAAAAACTACCAAAAGAATTCGTTCCTGGCACCTTCCCCGGTGGAGTTGTGCATGGGGTGTGTTTGGAACATTTTGTCACCGGCCGACTCCAAAATTCAGCGGTTCCCCATCTCAGCCCAGAAAGCAGGTAGAACAACTTTTGTGGTGTCTTTCAGATGCCTACCAAGGTAGTGTAAAAACTACCAGGAGAATTCCTGTCTGGCACCTTCCGTGGTGGAGTTGTGCATGGGGTGTGTTTGGAACATTTTG
The DNA here is from genome assembly GCF_023638135.1 of Falco biarmicus. Taxonomy (NCBI): domain Eukaryota; kingdom Metazoa; phylum Chordata; class Aves; order Falconiformes; family Falconidae; genus Falco; species Falco biarmicus. The sequence goes on from NW_026611721.1 coordinate 184,379, forward strand.
TCACCGGCCGAGTCCAAAATTCAGCGTTTCCCCATCTCAGCCCAGAAAGCAGGTAGAACAACTTTTGTGGTGCCTTTCAGCTGCCTACCAAGGTAGTGTAAAAACTACCAACAGAATTCGTTCCTGGCACCTTCCCCGGTGGAGTTGTGCACGGGGTGTCTGTGGAACATTTTGTCACCGGCCGACTCCAAAATTCAGCGATTCCCCATCTCAGCCCAGAAAGCAGGTAGAACAACTTCTGTGGTGTCTTTCAGATGCCTACCAAGGTAGTGTAAAAACTACCAGGAGAACTCCTGTCTGGCACCTTCCCCGGTGGAGTTGTGCATGGGGTGTGTTTGGAACATTTTGTCACCGGCCGTGTCCAAAATTCAGCGTTTCCCCATCTCAGCCCAGAAAGCAGGTAGAACAACTTTTGTGGTGTCTTTCAGATGCCTACCGGAGCAATTTAAAACTACTAAGAGAACTCCTGTCTGGCACCTTCCCCGGTGGAGTTGTGCATGGGGTGTCTTTGGAACATTTTGTCACCAGCCGACTCCAAAATTCAGCGATTCCCCATCTCAGCCCAGAAAGCAGGTAGAACAACTTTTGTGGTGTCTTTCAGATGCCTACCAAGGTAGTGTAAAAACTATCAGGAGAACTCCTGCCTGGCACCTTCCCCGGTGGAGTTGTGCATGGGGTGTGTTTGGAACATTTTGTCACCGGCCGACTCCAAAATTCAGCGATTCCCCATCTCAGCCCAGAAAGCAGGTAGAACAACTTTTCTGGTGTCTTTCAGATGCCTACCAAGGTAGTGTAAAAACTACCAGGAGAACTCCTGTCTGGCACCTTCCCCGGTGGAGTTGTGCATGGGGTGTGTTTGGAACATTTTGTCACCAGCCGACTCCAAAATTCAGCGGTTCCCCATCTCAGCCCAGAAAGCAGGTAGAACAACTTTTGTGGTGCCTTTCAGCTGCCTACCAAGGTAGTGTAAAAACTACCAAGAGAACTCCTGTCTGGCACCTTCCGTGGTGGAGTTGTGCATGGGGTGTGTTTGGAACATTTTGTCACCAGCCGACTCCAAAATTCAGCGGTTCCCCATCTCAGCCCAGAAAGCAGGTAGAACAACTTTTGTGGTGCCTTTCAGCTGCCTACCAAGGTAGTGTAGAAACTACCAGGAGAACTCCTGTCTGGCACCTTCCCCGGTGGAGTTGTGCATGGGGTGTGTTTGGAACATTTTGTCACCGGCCGACTCCAAAATTCAGCGGTTCCCCATCTCAGCCCACAAAGCAGGTACAACAACTTTTGTGGTGTCTTTCAGATGCCTACCAAGGTAGTGTAAAAACTACCAAAAGAATTCGTTCCTGGCACCTTCCCCGGTGGAGTTGTGCATGGGGTGTGTTTGGAACATTTTGTCACCGGCCGAGTCCAAAATTCAGCGGTTCCCCATCTCAGCCCAGAAAGCAGGTACAACAACTTTTCTTGTGCCTTTCAGCTTCCTACCAAGGTAGTGTAAAAACTACCAACAGAATTCGTTCCTGGCACCTTCCGTGGTGGAGTTGTGCATGGGGTGTGTTTGGAACATTTTGTCACCGGCCGACTCCAAAATTCAGCGGTTCCCCATCTCAGCCCAGAAAGCAGGTAGAACAACTTTTGTGGTGTCTTTCAGATGCCTACCAAGGTAGTGTAAAAACTACTAAGAGAACTCCTGTCTGGCACCTTCCCCGGTGGAGTTGTGCATGGGGTGTGTTTGGAACATTTTGTCACCAGCCGAGTCCAAAATTCAGCGATTCCCCATCTCAGCCCAGAAAGCAGGTAGAACAACTTCTGTGGTGTCTTTCAGATGCCTACCAAGGTAGTGTAAAAACTACCAGGAGAACTCCTGTCTGGCACCTTCCGTGGTGGAGTTGTGCATGGGGTGTGTTTGGAACATTTTGTCACCGGCCGAGTCCAAAATTCAGCCGTTCCCCATCTCAGCCCAGAAAGCAGGTAGAACAACTTTTCTTGTGCCTTTCAGCTGCCTACCAAGGTAGTGTAAAAACTACCAAAAGAATTCGTTCCTGGCACCTTCCCCGGTGGAGTTGTGCATGGGGTGTCTGTGGAACATTTTGTCACCGGCCGAGTCCAAAATTCAGCGTTTCCCCATCTCAGCCCAGAAAGCAGGTAGAACAACTTTTGTGGTGCCTTTCAGCTGCCTACCAAGGTAGTGTAAAAACTACCAACAGAATTCGTTCCTGGCACCTTCCCCGGTGGAGTTGTGCATGGGGTGTCTGTGGAACATTTTGTCACCGGCCGAGTCCAAAATTCAGCGATTCCCCATCTCAGCCCAGAAAGCAGGTAGAACAACTTTTCTGGTGTCTTTCAGATGCCTACCAAGGTAGTGTAAAAACTACCAGGAGAACTCCTGTCTGGCACCTTCCGTGGTGGAGTTGTGCATGGGGTGTGTTTGGAACATTTTGTCACCAGCCGACTCCAAAATTCAGCGGTTCCCCATCTCAGCCCACAAAGCAGGTAGAACAACTTTTGTGGTGCCTTTCAGCTGCCTACCAAGGTAGTGTAAAAACTACCAAGAGAACTCCTGTCTGGCACCTTCCGTGGTGGAGTTGTGCATGGGGTGTGTTTGGAACATTTTGTCACCAGCCGAGTCCAAAATTCAGCGGTTCCCCATCTCAGCCCAGAAAGCAGGTAGAACAACTTTTGTGGCGCCTTTCAAATGCCTACCAAGGTAGTGTAGAAACTACCAGGAGAACTCCTGTCTGGCACCTTCCCCGGTGGAGTTGTGCATGGGGTGTGTTTGGAACATTTTGTCACCAGCCGAGTCCAAAATTCAGCGTTTCCCCATCTCAGCCCAGAAAGCAGGTAGAACAACTTTTGTGGTGTCTTTCAGATGCCTACCAAGGTAGTGTAAAAACTACCAAGAGAACTCCTGTCTGGCACCTTCCCCGGTGGAGTTGTGCATGGGGTGTGTTTGGAACATTTTGTCACCGGCCGACTCCAAAATTCAGCGGTTCCCCATCTCAGCCCACAAAGCAGGTACAACAACTTTTGTGGTGTCTTTCAGATGCCTACCAAGGTAGTGTAAAAACTACGAGGAGAACTCCTGTCTGGCACCTTCCCCGGTGGAGTTGTGCATGGGGTGTGTTTGGAACATTTTGTCACCGGCCGAGTCCAAAATTCAGCGGTTCCCCATCTCAGCCCAGAAAGCAGGTACAACAACTTTTCTTGTGCCTTTCAGCTTCCTACCAAGGTAGTGTAAAAACTACCAAAAGAATTCGTTCCTGGCACCTTCCCCGGTGGAGTTGTGCATGGGGTGTGTTTGGAACATTTTGTCACCGGCCGACTCCAAAATTCAGCGGTTCCCCATCTCAGCCCAGAAAGCAGGTAGAACAACTTTTGTGGTGTCTTTCAGATGCCTACCAAGGTAGTGTAAAAACTACCAGGAGAATTCCTGTCTGGCACCTTCCGTGGTGGAGTTGTGCATGGGGTGTGTTTGGAACATTTTGTCACCGGCCGAGTCCAAAATTCAGCGTTTCCCCATCTCAGCCCAGAAAGCAGGTAGAACAACTTTTGTGGTGCCTTTCAGCTGCCTACCAAGGTAGTGTAAAAACTACCAACAGAATTCGTTCCTGGCACCTTCCCCGGTGGAGTTGTGCATGGGATGTGTTTGGAACATTTTGTCACCAGCCGACTCCAAAATTCAGCGGTTCCCCATCTCAGCCCAGAAAGCAGGTAGAACAACTTTTGTGGTGTCTTTCAGATGCCTACCAAGGTAGTGTAAAAACTATCAAGAGAACTCCTGTCTGGCACCTTCCGTGGTGGAGTTGAGCATGGGGTGTGTTTGGAACATTTTGTCACCGGCCGACTCCAAAATTCAGCGGTTCCCCATCTCAGCCCAGAAAGCAGGTAGAACAACTTCTGTGGTGTCTTTCAGATGCCTACCAAGGTAGTGTAAAAACTACCAAAAGAATTCGTTCCTGGCACCTTCCCCGGTGGAGTTGTGCATGGGGTGTGTTTGGAACATTTTGTCACCGGCCGTGTCCAAAATTCAGCGTTTCCCCATCTCAGCCCAGAAAGCAGGTACAACAACTTTTGTGGTGCCTTTCAGCTGCCTACCAAGGTAGTGTAAAAACTACCAAGAGAACTCCTGTCTGGCACCTTCCGTGGTGGAGTTGTGCATGGGGTGTCTGTGGAACATTTTGTCACCGGCCGAGTCCAAAATTCAGCGATTCCCCATCTCAGCCCAGAAAGCAGGTAGAACAACTTTTCTGGTGTCTTTCAGATGCCTACCAAGGTAGTGTAAAAACTACCAGGAGAACTCCTGTCTGGCACCTTCCGTGGTGGAGTTGTGCATGGGGTGTGTTTGGAACATTTTGTCACCAGCCGACTCCAAAATTCAGCGGTTCCCCATCTCAGCCCACAAAGCAGGTAGAACAACTTTTGTGGTGCCTTTCAGCTGCCTACCAAGGTAGTGTAAAAACTACCAAGAGAACTCCTGTCTGGCACCTTCCGTGGTGGAGTTGTGCATGGGGTGTGTTTGGAACATTTTGTCACCAGCCGAGTCCAAAATTCAGCGGTTCCCCATCTCAGCCCAGAAAGCAGGTAGAACAACTTTTGTGGCGCCTTTCAAATGCCTACCAAGGTAGTGTAGAAACTACCAGGAGAACTCCTGTCTGGCACCTTCCCCGGTGGAGTTGTGCATGGGGTGTGTTTGGAACATTTTGTCACCAGCCGAGTCCAAAATTCAGCTGTTCCCCATCTCAGCCCAGAAAGCAGGTAGAACAACTTTTGTGGTGTCTTTCAGATGCCTACCAAGGTAGTGTAAAAACTACCAAGAGAACTCCTGTCTGGCACCTTCCCCGGTGGAGTTGTGCATGGGGTGTGTTTGGAACATTTTGTCACCGGCCGACTCCAAAATTCAGCGGTTCCCCATCTCAGCCCACAAAGCAGGTACAACAACTTTTGTGGTGTCTTTCAGATGCCTACCAAGGTAGTGTAAAAACTACCAGGAGAACTCCTGTCTGGCACCTTCCCCGGTGGAGTTGTGCATGGGGTGTGTTTGGAACATTTTGTCACCGGCCGAGTCCAAAATTCAGCGGTTCCCCATCTCAGCCCAGAAAGCAGGTAGAACAACTTTTCTTGTGCCTTTCAGCTTCCTACCAAGGTAGTGTAAAAACTACCAAAAGAATTCGTTCCTGGCACCTTCCCCGGTGGAGTTGTGCATGGGGTGTGTTTGGAACATTTTGTCACCGGCCGACTCCAAAATTCAGCGGTTCCCCATCTCAGCCCAGAAAGCAGGTAGAACAACTTTTGTGGTGTCTTTCAGATGCCTACCAAGGTAGTGTAAAAACTACCAGGAGAATTCCTGTCTGGCACCTTCCGTGGTGGAGTTGTGCATGGGGTGTGTTTGGAACATTTTGTCACCGGCCGAGTCCAAAATTCAGCGTTTCCCCATCTCAGCCCAGAAAGCAGGTAGAACAACTTTTGTGGTGCCTTTCAGCTGCCTACCAAGGTAGTGTAAAAACTACCAACAGAATTCGTTCCTGGCACCTTCCCCGGTGGAGTTGTGCACGGGGTGTCTGTGGAACATTTTGTCACCGGCCGAGTCCAAAATTCAGCGGTTCCCCATCTCAGCCCAGAAAGCAGGTAGAACAACTTTTGTGGTGTCTTTCAGATGCCTACCGGAGCAATGTAAAAACTACCAGGAGAACTCCTGTCTGGCACCTTCCCCGGTGGAGTTGTGCATGGGGTGTCTTTGGAACATTTTGTCACCAGCCGACTCCAAAATTCAGCGATTCCCCATCTCAGCCCAGAAAGCAGGTAGAACAACTTTTGTGGTGTCTTTCAGATGCCTACCAAGGTAGTGTAGAAACTACCAGGAGAACTCCTGCCTGGCACCTTCCCCGGTGGAGTTGTGCATGGGGTGTGTTTGGAACATTTTGTCACCAGCCGAGTCCAAAATTCAGCTGTTCCCCATCTCAGCCCAGAAAGCAGGTAGAACAACTTTTGTGGTGTCTTTCAGATGCCTACCAAGGTAGTGTAAAAACTACCAAGAGAACTCCTGTCTGGCACCTTCCCCGGTGGAGTTGTGCATGGGGTGTGTTTGGAACATTTTGTCACCGGCCGACTCCAAAATTCAGCGGTTCCCCATCTCAGCCCACAAAGCAGGTACAACAACTTTTGTGGTGTCTTTCAGATGCCTACCAAGGTAGTGTAAAAACTACCAGGAGAACTCCTGTCTGGCACCTTCCCCGGTGGAGTTGTGCATGGGGTGTGTTTGGAACATTTTGTCACCGGCCGAGTCCAAAATTCAGCGGTTCCCCATCTCAGCCCAGAAAGCAGGTAGAACAACTTTTCTTGTGCCTTTCAGCTTCCTACCAAGGTAGTGTAAAAACTACCAAAAGAATTCGTTCCTGGCACCTTCCCCGGTGGAGTTGTGCATGGGGTGTGTTTGGAACATTTTGTCACCGGCCGACTCCAAAATTCAGCGGTTCCCCATCTCAGCCCAGAAAGCAGGTAGAACAACTTTTGTGGTGTCTTTCAGATGCCTACCAAGGTAGTGTAAAAACTACCAGGAGAATTCCTGTCTGGCACCTTCCGTGGTGGAGTTGTGCATGGGGTGTGTTTGGAACATTTTGTCACCGGCCGAGTCCAAAATTCAGCGTTTCCCCATCTCAGCCCAGAAAGCAGGTAGAACAACTTTTGTGGTGCCTTTCAGCTGCCTACCAAGGTAGTGTAAAAACTACCAACAGAATTCGTTCCTGGCACCTTCCCCGGTGGAGTTGTGCACGGGGTGTCTGTGGAACATTTTGTCACCGGCCGAGTCCAAAATTCAGCGGTTCCCCATCTCAGCCCAGAAAGCAGGTAGAACAACTTTTGTGGTGTCTTTCAGATGCCTACCGGAGCAATGTAAAAACTACCAGGAGAACTCCTGTCTGGCACCTTCCCCGGTGGAGTTGTGCATGGGGTGTCTTTGGAACATTTTGTCACCAGCCGACTCCAAAATTCAGCGATTCCCCATCTCAGCCCAGAAAGCAGGTAGAACAACTTTTGTGGTGTCTTTCAGATGCCTACCAAGGTAGTGTAAAAACTACCAGGAGAACTCCTGCCTGGCACCTTCCCCGGTGGAGTTGTGCATGGGGTGTGTTTGGAACATTTTGTCACCGGCCGACTCCAAAATTCAGCGATTCCCCATCTCAGCCCAGAAAGCAGGTAGAACAACTTTTCTGGTGTCTTTCAGATGCCTACCAAGGTAGTGTAAAAACTACCAGGAGAACTCCTGTCTGGCACCTTCCCCGGTGGAGTTGTGCATGGGGTGTGTTTGGAACATTTTGTCACCAGCCGACTCCAAAATTCAGCGGTTCCCCATCTCAGCCCACAAAGCAGGTAGAACAACTTTTGTGGTGCCTTTCAGCTGCCTACCAAGGTAGTGTAAAAACTACCAAGAGAACTCCTGTCTGGCACCTTCCGTGGTGGAGTTGTGCATGGGGTGTGTTTGGAACATTTTGTCACCAGCCGAGTCCAAAATTCAGCGGTTCCCCATCTCAGCCCAGAAAGCAGGTAGAACAACTTTTGTGGTGCCTTTCAAATGCCTACCAAGGTAGTGTAGAAACTACCAGGAGAACTCCTGTCTGGCACCTTCCCCGGTGGAGTTGTGCATGGGGTGTGTTTGGAACATTTTGTCACCGGCCGACTCCAAAATTCAGCGGTTCCCCATCTCAGCCCACAAAGCAGGTACAACAACTATTGTGGTGTCTTTCAGATGCCTACCAAGGTAGTGTAAAAACTACCAAAAGAATTCGTTCCTGGCACCTTCCCCGGTGGAGTTGTGCATGGGGTGTGTTTGGAACATTTTGTCACCGGCCGAGTCCAAAATTCAGCTGTTCCCCATCTCAGCCCAGAAAGCAGGTACAACAACTTTTCTTGTGCCTTTCAGCTTCCTACCAAGGTAGTGTAAAAACTACCAAAAGAATTCGTTCCTGGCACCTTCCCCGGTGGAGTTGTGCATGGGGTGTGTTTGGAACATTTTGTCACCGGCCGACTCCAAAATTCAGCCGTTCCCCATCTCAGCCCAGAAAGCAGGTACAACAACTTTTCTGGTGTCTTTCAGATGCCTACCAAGGTACTGTAAAAACTACCAGGAGAACTCCTGTCTGGCACCTTCCCCGGTGGAGTTGTGCATGGGGTGTGTTTGGAACATTTTGTCACCAGCCGACTCCAAAATTCAGCGGTTCCCCATCTCAGCCCACAAAGCAGGTAGAACAACTTTTGTGGTGCCTTTCAGCTGCCTACCAAGGTAGTGTAAAAACTACCAAGAGAACTCCTGTCTGGCACCTTCCCCGGTGGAGTTGTGCATGGGGTGTGTTTGGAACATTTTGTCACCAGCCGAGTCCAAAATTCAGCGGTTCCCCATCTCAGCCCACAAAGCAGGTACAACAACTTTTCTGGTGTCTTTCAGATGCCTACCAAGGTAGTGTAAAAACTACCAAGAGAACTCCTGTCTGGCACCTTCCGTGGTGGAGTTGTGCATGGGGTGTGTTTGGAAGATTTTGTCACCGGCCGAGTCCAAAATTCAGCGGTTCCCCATCTCAGCCCAGAAAGCAGGTAGAACAACTTTTGTGGTGTCTTTCAGATGCCTACCAAGGTAGTGTAAAAACTACCAGGAGAACTCCTGTCTGGAACCTTCCGTGGTGGAGTTGTGCATGGGGTGTGTTTGGAACATTTTGTCACCGGCCGACTCCAAAATTCAGCGGTTCCCCATCTCAGCCCACAAAGCAGGTACAACAACTTTTCTTGTGCCTTTCAGCTGCCTACCAAGGTAGTGTAAAAACTACCAAAAGAATTCGTTCCTGGCACCTTCCCCGGTGGAGTTGTGCATGGGGTGTGTTTGGAACATTTTGTCACCAGCCGAGTCCAAAATTCAGCGATTCCCCATCTCAGCCCACAAAGCAGGTAGAACAAGTTTTGTGGTGCCTTTCAGCTGCCTACCAAGGTAGTGTAAAAACTACCAAGAGAACTCCTGTCTGGCACCTTCCCCGGTGGAGTTGTGCATGGGGTGTGTTTGGAACATTTTGTCACCAGCCGAGTCCAAAATTCAGCGGTTCCCCATCTCAGCCCAGAAAGCAGGTAGAACAACTTTTGTGGTGTCTTTCAGATGCCTACCGGAGCAATGTAAAAACTACCAAGAGAACTCCTGTCTGGCACCTTCCCCGGTGGAGTTGTGCATGGGGTGTGTTTGGAACATTTTGTCACCGGCCGACTCCAAAATTCAGCGATTCCCCATCTCAGCCCAGAAAGCAGGTAGAACAACTTTTGTGGTGTCTTTCAGATGCCTACCAAGGTAGTGTAAAAACTACCAGGAGAACTCCTGTCTGGCACCTTCCCCGGTGGAGTTGTGCATGGGGTGTGTTTGGAACATTTTGTCACCGGCCGAGTCCAAAATTCAGCGATTCCCCATCTCAGCCCAGAAAGCAGGTAGAACAACTTTTCTGGTGTCTTTCAGATGCCTACCAAGGTAGTGTAAAATCTACCAGGAGAACTCCTGTCTGGCACCTTCCGTGGTGGAGTTGTGCATGGGGTGTGTTTGGAACATTTTGTCACCAGCCGACTCCAAAATTCAGCGGTTCCCCATCTCAGCCCACAAAGCAGGTAGAACAACTTTTGTGGTGCCTTTCAGCTGCCTACCAAGGTAGTGTAAAAACTACCATGAGAACTCCTGTCGGGCACCTTCCGTGGTGGAGTTGTGCATGGGGTGTGTTTGGAACATTTTGTCACCAGCCGAGTCCAAAATTCAGCAGTTCCCCATCTCAGCCCAGAAAGCAGGTAGAACAACTTTTGTGGTGCCTTTCAAATGCCTACCAAGGTAGTGTAGAAACTACCAGGAGAACTCCTGTCTGGCACCTTCCCCGGTGGAGTTGTGCATGGGGTGTGTTTGGAACATTTTGTCACCAGCCGAGTCCAAAATTCAGCGTTTCCCCATCTCAGCCCAGAAAGCAGGTAGAACAACTTTTGTGGTGTCTTTCAGATGCCTACCAAGGTAGTGTAAAAACTACCAAGAGAACTCCTGTCTGGCACCTTCCCCGGTGGAGTTGTGCATGGGGTGTGTTTGGAACATTTTGTCACCGGCCGAGTCCAAAATTCAGCCGTTCCCCATCTCAGCCCAGAAAGCAGGTACAACAACTTTTCTGGTGTCTTTCAGATGCCTACCAAGGTACTGTAAAAACTACCAGGAGAACTCCTGTCTGGCACCTTCCCCGGTGGAGTTGTGCATGGGGTGTGTTTGGAACATTTTGTCACCAGCCGACTCCAAAATTCAGCGGTTCCCCATCTCAGCCCACAAAGCAGGTAGAACAACTTTTGTGGTGCCTTTCAGCTGCCTACCAAGGTAGTGTAAAAACTACCAAGAGAACTCCTGTCTGGCACCTTCCCCGGTGGAGTTGTGCATGGGGTGTGTTTGGAACATTTTGTCACCAGCCGAGTCCAAAATTCAGCGGTTCCCCATCTCAGCCCAGAAAGCAGGTAGAACAACTTTTGTGGTGCCTTTCAAATGCCTACCAAGGTAGTGTAGAAACTACCAGGAGAACTCCTGTCTGGCACCTTCCGTGGTGGAGTTGTGCATGGGGTGTGTTTGGAACATTTTGTCACCAGCCGACTCCAAAATTCAGCTTTTCCCCATCTCAGCCCAGAAAGCAGGTAGAACATCTTTTGTGGTGTCTTTCAGATGCCTACCAAGGTAGTGTAAAAACTACCAAGAGAACTCCTGTCTGGCACCTTCCGTGGTGGAGTTGTGCATGGGGTGTGTTTGGAAGATTTTGTCACCGGCCGAGTCCAAAATTCAGCGGTTCCCCATCTCAGCCCAGAAAGCAGGTAGAACAACTTTTGTGGTGTCTTTCAGATGCCTACCAAGGTAGTGTAAAAACTACCAGGAGAACTCCTGTCTGGAACCTTCCGTGGTGGAGTTGTGCATGGGGTGTGTTTGGAACATTTTGTCACCGGCCGAGTCCAAAATTCAGCGGTTCCCCATCTCAGCCCAGAAAGCAGGTAGAACAACTTTTCTGGTGTCTTTCAGATGCCTACCAAGGTAGTGTAAAAACTACCAAAAGAATTCGTTCCTGGCACCTTCCCCGGTGGAGTTGTGCATGGGGTGTGTTTGGAACATTTTGTCACCAGCCGACTCCAAAATTCAGCGATTCCCCATCTCAGCCCACAAAGCAGGTAGAACAACTTTTGTGGTGCCTTTCAGCTGCCTACCAAGGTAGTGTAAAAACTACCAAGAGAACTCCTGTCTGGCACCTTCCCCGGTGGAGTTGTGCATGGGGTGTGTTTGGAACATTTTGTCACCGGCCGACTCCAAAATTCAGCGGTTCCCCATCTCAGCCCACAAAGCAGGTAGAACAACTTTTGTGGTGTCTTTCAGATGCCTACCGGAGCAATGTAAAAACTACCAAGAGAACTCCTGTCTGGCACCTTCCCCGGTGGAGTTGTGCATGGGGTGTGTTTGGAATATTTTGTCACCGGCCGACTCCAAAATTCAGCGATTCCCCATCTCAGCCCAGAAAGCAGGTACAACAACTTTTGTGGTGTCTTTCAGATGCCTACCAAGGTAGTGTAAAAACTACTAAGAGAACTCCTGCCTGGCACCTTCCCCGGTGGAGTTGTGCATGGGGTGTGTTTGGAACATTTTGTCACCGGCCGAGTCCAAAATTCAGCGATTCCCCATCTCAGCCCAGAAAGCAGGTAGAACAACTTTTCTGGTGTCTTTCAGATGCCTACCAAGGTAGTGTAAAAACTACCAGGAGAACTCCTGTCTGGCACCTTCCGTGGTGGAGTTGTGCATGGGGTGTGTTTGGAACATTTTGTCACCAGCCGACTCCAAAATTCAGCGGTTCCCCATCTCAGCCCACAAAGCAGGTAGAACAACTTTTGTGGTGCCTTTCAGCTGCCTACCAAGGTAGTGTAAAAACTACCAAGAGAACTCCTGTCTGGCACCTTCCGTGGTGGAGTTGTGCATGGGGTGTGTTTGGAACATTTTGTCACCAGCCGAGTCCAAAATTCAGCGGTTCCCCATCTCAGCCCAGAAAGCAGGTAGAACAACTTTTGTGGTGCCTTTCAAATGCCTACCAAGGTAGTGTAGAAACTACCAGGAGAACTCTTGTCTGGCACCTTCCCCGGTGGAGTTGTGCATGGGGTGTGTTTGGAACATTTTGTCACCAGCCGAGTCCAAAATTCAGCGTTTCCCCATCTCAGCCCAGAAAGCAGGTAGAACAACTTTTGTGGTGTCTTTCAGATGCCTACCAAGGTAGTGTAAAAACTACCAAGAGAACTCCTGTCTGGCACCTTCCCCGGTGGAGTTGTGCATGGGGTGTCTGTGGAACATTTTGTCACCGGCCGACTCCAAAATTCAGCGGTTCCCCATCTCAGCCCAGAAAGCAGGTAGAACAACTTTTCTTGTGCCTTTCAGCTGCCTACCAAGGTAGTGTAAAAACTACCAAAAGAATTCGTTCCTGGCACCTTCCCCGGTGGAGTTGTGCATGGGGTGTGTTTGGAACATTTTGTCACCGGCCGAGTCCAAAATTCAGCGATTCCCCATCTCAGCCCAGAAAGCAGGTAGAACAACTTTTCTGGTGTCTTTCAGATGCCTACCAAGGTAGTGTAAAAACTACCAGGAGAACTCCTGTCTGGCACCTTCCCCGGTGGAGTTGTGCATGGGGTGTGTTTGGAACATTTTGTCACCAGCCGACTCCAAAATTCAGCGGTTCCCCATCTCAGCCCACAAAGCAGGTAGAACAACTTTTGTGGTGCCTTTCAGCTGCCTACCAAGGTAGTGTAAAAACTACTAAGAGAACTCCTGTCTGGCACCTTCCGTGGTGGAGTTGTGCATGGGGTGTGTTTGGAACATTTTGTCACCGGCCGAGTCCAAAATTCAGCGATTCCCCATCTCAGCCCAGAAAGCAGGTAGAACAACTTTTGTGGTGTCTTTCAGATGCCTACCGGAGCAATGTAAAAACTACCAAGAGAACTCCTGTCTGGCACCTTCCCCGGTGGAGTTGTGCATGGGGTGTGTTTGGAACATTTTGTCACCAGCCGACTCCAAAATTCAGCGATTCCCCATCTCAGCCCAGAAAGCAGGTAGAACAACTTTTGTGGTGTCTTTCAGATGCCTACCAAGGTAGTGTAAAAACTATCAGGAGAACTCCTGCCTGGCACCTTCCCCGGTGGAGTTGTGCATGGGGTGTGTTTGGAACATTTTGTCACCGGCCGAGTCCAAAATTCAGCGATTCCCCATCTCAGCCCAGAAAGCAGGTAGAACAACTTTTCTGGTGTCTTTCAGATGCCTACCAAGGTAGTGTAAAAACTACCAGGAGAACTCCTGTCTGGCACCTTCCGTGGTGGAGTTGTGCATGGGGTGTGTTTGGAACATTTTGTCACCAGCCGAGTCCAAAATTCAGCGGTTCCCCATCTCAGCCCAGAAAGCAGGTAGAACAACTTTTCTGGTGCCTTTCAGCTGCCTACCAAGGTAGTGTAAAAACTACCAAGAGAACTCCTGTCTGGCACCTTCCGTGGTGGAGTTGTGCATGGGGTGTGTTTGGAACATTTTGTCACCAGCCGACTCCAAAATTCAGCGGTCCCCATCTCAGCCCAGAAAGCAGGTAGAACAACTTTTCTGGTGTCTTTCAGATGCCTACCAAGGTAGTGTAAAAACTACCAAGAGAACTCCTCTCTGGCACCTTCCGTGGTGGAGTTGTGCATGGGGTGTGTTTGGAACATTTTGTCACCGGCCGACTCCAAAATTCAGCGTTTCCCCATATCAGCCCAGAAAGCAGGTAGAACAACTTTTGTGGTGTCTTTCAGATGCCTACCAAGGTAGTGTAAAAACTACCAGGAGAACTCCTGTCTGGCACCTTCCGTGGTGGAGTTGTGCATGGGGTGTGTTTGGAACATTTTGTCACCGGCCGAGTCCAAAATTCAGCGATTCCCCATCTCAGCCCAGAAAGCAGGTACAACAACTTTTCTTGTGCCTTTCAGCTGCCTACCAAGGTAGTGTAAAAACTACCAAAAGAATTCGTTCCTGGCACCTTCCCCGGTGGAGTTGTGCATGGGGTGTGTTTGGAACATTTTGTCACCGGCCGAGTCCAAAATTCAGCGGTTCCCCATCTCAGCCCAGAAAGCAGGTAGAACAACTTTTGTGGTGTCTTTCAGATGCCTACCAAGGTAGTGTAAAAACTACTAAGAGAACTCCTGTCTGGCACCTTCCGTGGTGGAGTTGTGCATGGGGTGTGTTTGGAACATTTTGTCACCAGCCGACTCCAAAATTCAGCGATTCCCCATCTCAGCCCAGAAAGCAGGTAGAACAACTTCTGTGGTGTCTTTCAGATGCCTACCAAGGTAGTGTAAAAACTACCAGGAGAACTCCTGTCTGGCACCTTCCCCGGTGGAGTTGTGCATGGGGTGTGTTTGGAACATTTTGTCACCGGCCGAGTCCAAAATTCAGCGTTTCCCCATCTCAGCCCAGAAAGCAGGTAGAACAAGTTTTTTGGTGTCTTTCAAATGCCTACCAAGGTAGTGTAAAAACTACCAACAGAATTCGTTCCTGGCACCTTCCCCGGTGGAGTTGTGCATGGGGTGTGTTTGGAACATTTTGTCACCAGCCGACTCCAAAATTCAGCGGTTCCCCATCTCAGCCCAGAAAGCAGGTAGAACATCTTTTGTGGTGTCTTTCAGCTGCCTACCAAGGTAGTGTAAAAACTACCAACAGAATTCGTTCCTGGCACCTTCCCCGGTGGAGTTGTGCATGGGGTGTCTGTGGAACATTTTGTCACCAGCCGACTCCAAAATTCAGCGGTTCCCCATCTCAGCCCACAAAGCAGGTACAACAACTTTTCTGGTGCCTTTCAGCTGCCTACCAAGGTAGTGTAAAAACTACCAAGAGAACTCCTGTCTGGCACCTTCCGTGGTGGAGTTGTGCATGGGGTGTGTTTGGAACATTTTGTCACCAGCCGAGTCCAAAATTCAGCGGTTCCCCATCTCAGCCCAGAAAGCAGGTAGAACAACTTTTGTGGTGCCTTTCAAATGCCTACCAAGGTAGTGTAGAAACTACCAGGAGAACTCCTGTCTGGCACCTTCCCCGGTGGAGTTGTGCATGGGGTGTGTTTGGAACATTTTGTCACCAGCCGAGTCCAAAATTCAGCGTTTCCCCATCTCAGCCCAGAAAGCAGGTAGAACAACTTTGGTGGTGTCTTTCAGATGCCTACCAAGGTAGTGTAAAAACTACTAAGAGAACTCCTGTCTGGCACCTTCCCCGGTGGAGTTGTGCATGGGGTGTGTTTGGAACATTTTGTCACCGGCCGAGTCCAAAATTCAGCGGTTCCCCATCTCAGCCCAGAAAGCAGGTACAACAACTTTTCTTGTGCCTTTCAGCTTCCTACCAAGGTAGTGTAAAAACTACCAAAAGAATTCGTTCCTGGCACCTTCCCCGGTGGAGTTGTGCATGGGGTGTGTTTGGAACATTTTGTCACCGGCCGAGTCCAAAATTCAGCGGTTCCCCATCTCAGCCCAGAAAGCAGGTACAACAACTTTTCTTGTGCCTTTCAGCTTCCTACCAAGGTAGTGTAAAAACTACCAAAAGAATTCGTTCCTGGCACCTTCCCCGGTGGAGTTGTGCATGGGGTGTGTTTGGAACATTTTGTCACCGGCCGACTCCAAAATTCAGCGGTTCCCCATCTCAGCCCAGAAAGCAGGTAGAACAACTTTTGTGGTGTCTTTCAGATGCCTACCAAGGTAGTGTAAAAACTACCAGGAGAATTCCTGTCTGGCACCTTCCGTGGTGGAGTTGTGCATGGGGTGTGTTTGGAACATTTTGTCACCGGCCGAGTCCAAAATTCAGCGTTTCCCCATCTCAGCCCAGAAAGCAGGTAGAACAACTTTTGTGGTGCCTTTCAGATGCCTACCAAGGTAGTGTAAAAACTACTAAGAGAACTCCTGTCTGGCACCTTCCCCGGTGGAGTTTTGCATGGGGTGTGTTTGGAACATTTTGTCACCGGCCGACTCCAAAATTCAGCGATTCCCCATCTCAGCCCAGAAAGCAGGTAGAACAACTTCTGTGGTGTCTTTCAGATGCCTACCAAGGTAGTGTAAAAACTACCAGGAGAACTCCTGTCTGGCACCTTCCCCGGTGGAGTTGTGCATGGGGTGTGTTTGGAACATTTTGTCACCGGCCGTGTCCAAAATTCAGCGTTTCCCCATCTCAGCCCAGAAAGCAGGTAGAACAACTTTTGTGGTGTCTTTCAGATGCCTACCGGAGCAATGTAAAAACTACTAAGAGAACTCCTGTCTGGCACCTTCCCCGGTGGAGTTGTGCATGGGGTGTCTTTGGAACATTTTGTCACCAGCCGACTCCAAAATTCAGCGATTCCCCATCTCAGCCCAGAAAGCAGGTAGAACAACTTTTGTGGTGTCTTTCAGATGCCTACCAAGGTAGTGTAAAAACTATCAGGAGAACTCCTGCCTGGCACCTTCCCCGGTGGAGTTGTGCATGGGGTGTGTTTGGAACATTTTGTCACCGGCCGAGTCCAAAATTCAGCGGTTCCCCATCTCAGCCCAGAAAGCAGGTACAACAACTTTTCTTGTGCCTTTCAGCTTCCTACCAAGGTAGTGTAAAAACTACCAAAAGAATTCGTTCCTGGCACCTTCCGTGGTGGAGTTGTGCATGGGGTGTGTTTGGAACATTTTGTCACCGGCCGACTCCAAAATTCAGCGGTTCCCCATCTCAGCCCAGAAAGCAGGTAGAACAACTTTTGTGGTGTCTTTCAGATGCCTACCAAGGTAGTGTAAAAACTACTAAGAGAACTCCTGTCTGGCACCTTCCCCGGTGGAGTTTTGCATGGGGTGTGTTTGGAACATTTTGTCACCGGCCGAGTCCAAAATTCAGCGATTCCCCATCTCAGCCCAGAAAGCAGGTAGAACAACTTCTGTGGTGTCTTTCAGATGCCTACCAAGGTAGTGTAAAAACTACCAGGAGAACTCCTGTCTGGCACCTTCCGTGGTGGAGTTGTGCATGGGGTGTGTTTGGAACATTTTGTCACCGGCCGAGTCCAAAATTCAGCCGTTCCCCATCTCAGCCCAGAAAGCAGGTACAACAACTTTTCTTGTGCCTTTCAGCTGCCTACCAAGGTAGTGTAAAAACTACCAACAGAATTCGTTCCTGGCACCTTCTCCGGTGGAGTTGTGCATGGGGTGTCTGTGGAACATTTTGTCACCGGCCGAGTCCAAAATTCAGCGGTTCCCCATCTCAGCCCAGAAAGCAGGTAGAACAACTTTTGTGGTGCCTTTCAGCTGCCTACCAAGGTAGTGTAAAAACTACCAACAGAATTCGTTCCTGGCACCTTCCCCGGTGGAGTTGTGCATGGGGTGTCTGTGGAACATTTTGTCACCGGCCGAGTCCAAAATTCAGCGATTCCCCATCTCAGCCCAGAAAGCAGGTAGAACAACTTTTCTAGTGTCTTTCAGATGCCTACCAAGGTAGTGTAAAAACTACCAGGAGAACTCCTGTCTGGCACCTTCCCCGGTGGAGTTGTGCATGGGGTGTGTTTGGAACATTTTGTCACCAGCCGACTCCAAAATTCAGCTGTTCCCCATCTCAGCCCACAAAGCAGGTAGAACAACTTTTGTGGTGCCTTTCAGCTGCCTACCAAGGTAGTGTAAAAACTACCAAGAGAACTCCTGTCTGGCACCTTCCGTGGTGGAGTTGTGCATGGGGTGTGTTTGGAACATTTTGTCACCAGCCGAGTCCAAAATTCAGCGGTTCCCCATCTCAGCCCAGAAAGCAGGTAGAACAACTTTTGTGGTGCCTTTCAAATGCCTACCAAGGTAGTGTAGAAACTACCAGGAGAACTCCTGTCTGGCACCTTCCCCGGTGGAGTTGTGCATGGGGTGTGTTTGGAACATTTTGTCACCAGCCGAGTCCAAAATTCAGCGTTTCCCCATCTCAGCCCAGAAAGCAGGTAGAACAACTTTGGTGGTGTCTTTCAGATGCCTACCAAGGTAGTGTAAAAACTACCAAAAGAATTCGTTCCTGGCACCTTCCCCGGTGGAGTTGTGCATGGGGTGTGTTTGGAACATTTTGTCACCGGCCGAGTCCAAAATTCAGCGGTTCCCCATCTCAGCCCAGAAAGCAGGTACAACAACTTTTCTTGTGCCTTTCAGCTTCCTACCAAGGTAGTGTAAAAACTACCAAAAGAATTCGTTCCTGGCACCTTCCCCGGTGGAGTTGTGCATGGGGTGTGTTTGGAACATTTTGTCACCGGCCGAGTCCAAAATTCAGCGGTTCCTCATCTCAGCCCAGAAAGCAGGTACAACAACTTTTCTTGTGCCTTTCAGCTTCCTACCAAGGTAGTGTAAAAACTACCAAAAGAATTCGTTCCTGGCACCTTCCCCGGTGGAGTTGTGCATGGGGTGTGTTTGGAACATTTTGTCACCGGCCGACTCCAAAATTCAGCGGTTCCCCATCTCAGCCCAGAAAGCAGGTAGAACAACTTTTGTGGTGTCTTTCAGATGCCTACCAAGGTAGTGTAAAAACTACCAGGAGAATTCCTGTCTGGCACCTTCCGTGGTGGAGTTGTGCATGGGGTGTGTTTGGAACATTTTGTCACCGGCCGAGTCCAAAATTCAGCGTTTCCCCATCTCAGCCCAGAAAGCAGGTAGAACAACTTTTCTGGTGTCTTTCAGATGCCTACCAAGGTAGTGTAAAAACTACCAACAGAATTCGTTCCTGGCACCTTCCCCGGTGGAGTTGTGCACGGGGTGTCTGTGGAACATTTTGTCACCGGCCGACTCCAAAATTCAGCGATTCCCCATCTCAGCCCAGAAAGCAGGTAGAACAACTTCTGTGGTGTCTTTCAGATGCCTACCAAGGTAGTGTAAAAACTACCAGGAGAACTCCTGTCTGGCACCTTCCCCGGTGGAGTTGTGCATGGGGTGTGTTTGGAACATTTTGTCACCGGCCGTGTCCAAAATTCAGCGTTTCCCCATCTCAGCCCAGAAAGCAGGTAGAACAACTTTTGTGGTGTCTTTCAGATGCCTACCGGAGCAATTTAAAACTACTAAGAGAACTCCTGTCTGGCACCTTCCCCGGTGGAGTTGTGCATGGGGTGTCTTTGGAACATTTTGTCACCAGCCGACTCCAAAATTCAGCGATTCCCCATCTCAGCCCAGAAAGCAGGTAGAACAACTTTTCTGGTGTCTTTCAGATGCCTACCAAGGTAGTGTAAAAACTACCAGGAGAACTCCTGTCTGGCACCTTCCCCGGTGGAGTTGTGCATGGGGTGTGTTTGGAACATTTTGTCACCAGCCGACTCCAAAATTCAGCGGTTCCCCATCTCAGCCCACAAAGCAGGTAGAACAACTTTTCTGGTGCCTTTCAGCTGCCTACCAAGGTAGTGTAAAAACTACCAAGAGAACTCCTGTCTGGCACCTTCCGTGGTGGAGTTGTGCATGGGGTGTGTTTGGAACATTTTGTCACCAGCCGACTCCAAAATTCAGCGGTTCCCCATCTCAGCCCAGAAAGCAGGTAGAACAACTTTTGTGGTGCCTTTCAGCTGCCTACCAAGGTAGTGTAGAAACTACCAGGAGAACTCCTGTCTGGCACCTTCCCCGGTGGAGTTGTGCATGGGGTGTGTTTGGAACATTTTGTCACCGGCCGACTCCAAAATTCAGCGGTTCCCCATCTCAGCCCACAAAGCAGGTACAACAACTTTTGTGGTGTCTTTCAGATGCCTACCAAGGTAGTGTAAAAACTACCAAAAGAATTCGTTCCTGGCACCTTCCCCGGTGGAGTTGTGCATGGGGTGTGTTTGGAACATTTTGTCACCGGCCGAGTCCAAAATTCAGCGGTTCCCCATCTCAGCCCAGAAAGCAGGTACAACAACTTTTCTTGTGCCTTTCAGCTTCCTACCAAGGTAGTGTAAAAACTACCAAAAGAATTCGTTCCTGGCACCTTCCGTGGTGGAGTTGTGCATGGGGTGTGTTTGGAACATTTTGTCACCGGCCGAGTCCAAAATTCAGCGTTTCCCCATCTCAGCCCAGAAAGCAGGTAGAACAACTTTTGTGGTGCCTTTCAGCTGCCTACCAAGGTAGTGTAAAAACTACCAACAGAATTCGTTCCTGGCACCTTCCCCGGTGGAGTTGTGCATGGGATGTGTTTGGAACATTTTGTCACCAGCCGACTCCAAAATTCAGCGGTTCCCCATCTCAGCCCACAAAGCAGGTAGAACAACTTTTGTGGTGTCTTTCAGATGCCTACCAAGGTAGTGTAAAAACTACTAAGAGAACTCCTGTCTGGCACCTTCCCCGGTGGAGTTGTGCATGGGGTGTGTTTGGAACATTTTGTCACCGGCCGAGTCCAAAATTCAGCGTTTCCCCATCTCAGCCCAGAAAGCAGGTAGAACAACTTTTGTGGTGCCTTTCAGCTGCCTACCAAGGTAGTGTAAAAACTACCAACAGAATTCGTTCCTGGCACCTTCCCCGGTGGAGTTGTGCATGGGGTGTCTGTGGAACATTTTGTCACCGGCCGAGTCCAAAATTCAGCGATTCCCCATCTCAGCCCAGAAAGCAGGTAGAACAACTTTTCTGGTGTCTTTCAGATGCCTACCAAGGTAGTGTAAAAACTACCAGGAGAACTCCTGTCTGGCACCTTCCCCGGTGGAGTTGTGCATGGGGTGTGTTTGGAACATTTTGTCACCAGCCGAGTCCAAAATTCAGCGGTTCCCCATCTCAGCCCACAAAGCAGGTAGAACAACTTTTGTGGTGCCTTTCAGCTGCCTACCAAGGTAGTGTAAAAACTACCAAGAGAACTCCTGTCTGGCACCTTCCGTGGTGGAGTTGTGCATGGGGTGTGTTTGGAACATTTTGTCACCAGCCGACTCCAAAATTCAGCGGTTCCCCATCTCAGCCCAGAAAGCAGGTAGAACAACTTTTGTGGTGCCTTTCAGCTGCCTACCAAGGTAGTGTAGAAACTACCAGGAGAACTCCTGTCTGGCACCTTCCCCGGTGGAGTTGTGCATGGGGTGTGTTTGGAACATTTTGTCACCGGCCGACTCCAAAATTCAGCGGTTCCCCATCTCAGCCCACAAAGCAGGTACAACAACTTTTGTGGTGTCTTTCAGATGCCTACCAAGGTAGTGTAAAAACTACCAAAAGAATTCGTTCCTGGCACCTTCCCCGGTGGAGTTGTGCATGGGGTGTGTTTGGAACATTTTGTCACCGGCCGAGTCCAAAATTCAGCGGTTCCCCATCTCAGCCCAGAAAGCAGGTACAACAACTTTTCTTGTGCCTTTCAGCTTCCTACCAAGGTAGTGTAAAAACTACCAAAAGAATTCGTTCCTGGCACCTTCCGTGGTGGAGTTGTGCATGGGGTGTGTTTGGAACATTTTGTCACCGGCCGAGTCCAAAATTCAGCGGTTCCCCATCTCAGCCCAGAAAGCAGGTACAACAACTTTTCTTGTGCCTTTCAGCTTCCTACCAAGGTAGTGTAAAAACTACCAAAAGAATTCGTTCCTGGCACCTTCCCCGGTGGAGTTGTGCATGGGGTGTGTTTGGAACATTTTGTCACCGGCCGACTCCAAAATTCAGCGGTTCCCCATCTCAGCCCAGAAAGCAGGTAGAACAACTTTTGTGGTGTCTTTCAGATGCCTACCAAGGTAGTGTAGAAACTACCAGGAGAACTCCTGTCTGGCACCTTCCCCGGTGGAGTTGTGCATGGGGTGTGTTTGGAACATTTTGTCACCGGCCGACTCCAAAATTCAGCGGTTCCCCATCTCAGCCCAGAAAGCAGGTAGAACAACTTTTCTGGTGTCTTTCAGATGCCTACCAAGGTAGTGTAAAAACTACCAGGAGAACTCCTGTCTGGCACCTTCCGTGGTGGAGTTGTGCATGGGGTGTGTTTGGAACATTTTGTCACCAGCCGACTCCAAAATTCAGCTGTTCCCCATCTCAGCCCAGAAAGCAGGTAGAACAACTTTTGTGGTGTCTTTCAGATGCCTACCAAGGTAGTGTAAAAACTATCAAGAGAACTCCTGTCTGGCACCTTCCCCGGTGGAGTTGTGCATGGGGTGTGTTTGGAACATTTTGTCACCGGCCGACTCCAAAATTCAGCGGTTCCCCATCTCAGCCCACAAAGCAGGTACAACAACTTTTGTGGTGTCTTTCAGATGCCTACCAAGGTAGTGTAAAAACTACCAAAAGAATTCGTTCCTGGCACCTTCCCCGGTGGAGTTGTGCATGGGGTGTGTTTGGAACATTTTGTCACCGGCCGAGTCCAAAATTCAGCGGTTCCCCATCTCAGCCCAGAAAGCAGGTACAACAACTTTTGTGGTGCCTTTCAGCTGCCTACCAAGGTAGTGTAAAAACTACCAACAGAATTCGTTCCTGGCACCTTCCCCGGTGGAGTTGTGCATGGGGTGTCTGTGGAACATTTTGTCACCAGCCGAGTCCAAAATTCAGCGTTTCCCCATCTCAGCCCAGAAAGCAGGTAGAACAACTTTTGTGGTGTCTTTCAGATGCCTACCAAGGTAGTGTAAAAACTACCAAGAGAACTCCTGTCTGGCACCTTCCCCGGTGGAGTTGTGCATGGGGTGTGTTTGGAACATTTTGTCACCGGCCGACTCCAAAATTCAGCGGTTCCCCATCTCAGCCCACAAAGCAGGTACAACAACTTTTGTGGTGTCTTTCAGATGCCTACCAAGGTAGTGTAAAAACTACCAGGAGAACTCCTGTCTGGCACCTTCCCCGGTGGAGTTGTGCATGGGGTGTGTTTGGAACATTTTGTCACCGGCCGAGTCCAAAATTCAGCGGTTCCCCATCTCAGCCCAGAAAGCAGGTAGAACAACTTTTCTTGTGCCTTTCAGCTTCCTACCAAGGTAGTGTAAAAACTACCAAAAGAATTCGTTCCTGGCACCTTCCCCGGTGGAGTTGTGCATGGGGTGTGTTTGGAACATTTTGTCACCGGCCGACTCCAAAATTCAGCGGTTCCCCATCTCAGCCCAGAAAGCAGGTAGAACAACTTTTGTGGTGTCTTTCAGATGCCTACCAAGGTAGTGTAAAAACTACCAGGAGAATTCCTGTCTGGCACCTTCCGTGGTGGAGTTGTGCATGGGGTGTGTTTGGAACATTTTGTCACCGGCCGAGTCCAAAATTCAGCGTTTCCCCATCTCAGCCCAGAAAGCAGGTAGAACAACTTTTGTGGTGCCTTTCAGCTGCCTACCAAGGTAGTGTAAAAACTACCAACAGAATTCGTTCCTGGCACCTTCCCCGGTGGAGTTGTGCATGGGATGTGTTTGGAACATTTTGTCACCAGCCGACTCCAAAATTCAGCGGTTCCCCATCTCAGCCCACAAAGCAGGTAGAACAACTTTTGTGGTGTCTTTCAGATGCCTACCAAGGTAGTGTAAAAACTACTAAGAGAACTCCTGTCTGGCACCTTCCCCGGTGGAGTTGTGCATGGGGTGTGTTTGGAACATTTTGTCACCGGCCGAGTCCAAAATTCAGCGTTTCCCCATCTCAGCCCAGAAAGCAGGTAGAACAACTTTTGTGGTGCCTTTCAGCTGCCTACCAAGGTAGTGTAAAAACTACCAACAGAATTCGTTCCTGGCACCTTCCCCGGTGGAGTTGTGCATGGGGTGTCTGTGGAACATTTTGTCACCGGCCGAGTCCAAAATTCAGCGATTCCCCATCTCAGCCCAGAAAGCAGGTAGAACAACTTTTCTGGTGTCTTTCAGATGCCTACCAAGGTAGTGTAAAAACTACCAGGAGAACTCCTGTCTGGCACCTTCCCCGGTGGAGTTGTGCATGGGGTGTGTTTGGAACATTTTGTCACCAGCCGAGTCCAAAATTCAGCGGTTCCCCATCTCAGCCCACAAAGCAGGTAGAACAACTTTTGTGGTGCCTTTCAGCTGCCTACCAAGGTAGTGTAAAAACTACCAAGAGAACTCCTGTCTGGCACCTTCCGTGGTGGAGTTGTGCATGGGGTGTGTTTGGAACATTTTGTCACCAGCCGAGTCCAAAATTCAGCGGTTCCCCATCTCAGCCCAGAAAGCAGGTAGAACAACTTTTGTGGTGCCTTTCAAATGCCTACCAAGGTAGTGTAGAAACTACCAGGAGAACTCCTGTCTGGCACCTTCCCCGGTGGAGTTGTGCATGGGGTGTGTTTGGAACATTTTGTCACCAGCCGAGTCCAAAATTCAGCGGTTCCCCATCTCAGCCCAGAAAGCAGGTAGAACAACTTTTCTTGTGCCTTTCAGCTTCCTACCAAGGTAGTGTAAAAACTACCAAAAGAATTCGTTCCTGGCACCTTCCCCGGTGGAGTTGTGCATGGGGTGTGTTTGGAACATTTTGTCACCGGCCGAGTCCAAAATTCAGCGGTTCCCCATCTCAGCCCAGAAAGCAGGTACAACAACTTTTGTTGTGCCTTTCAGCTTCCTACCAAGGTAGTGTAAAAACTACCAAAAGAATTCGTTCCTGGCACCTTCCCCGGTGGAGTTGTGCATGGGGTGTGTTTGGAACATTTTGTCACCGGCCGACTCCAAAATTCAGCGGTTCCCCATCTCAGCCCAGAAAGCAGGTAGAACAACTTTTGTGGTGCCTTTCAGCTGCCTACCAAGGTAGTGTAAAAACTACCAAGAGAACTCCTGTCTGGCACCTTCCGTGGTGGAGTTGTGCATGGGGTGTGTTTGGAACATTTTGTCACCAGCCGACTCCAAAATTCAGCTGTTCCCCATCTCAGCCCACAAAGCAGGTAGAACAACTTTTGTGGTGCCTTTCAGCTGCCTACCAAGGTAGTGTAAAAACTACCAAGAGAACTCCTGTCTGGCACCTTCCGTGGTGGAGTTGTGCATGGGGTGTGTTTGGAACATTTTGTCACCAGCCGAGTCCAAAATTCAGCGGTTCCCCATCTCAGCCCAGAAAGCAGGTAGAACAACTTTTGTGGTGCCTTTCAAATGCCTACCAAGGTAGTGTAGAAACTACCAGGAGAACTCCTGTCTGGCACCTTCCCCGGTGGAGTTGTGCATGGGGTGTGTTTGGAACATTTTGTCACCAGCCGAGTCCAAAATTCAGCGTTTCCCCATCTCAGCCCAGAAAGCAGGTAGAACAACTTTGGTGGTGTCTTTCAGATGCCTACCAAGGTAGTGTAAAAACTACCAAAAGAATTCGTTCCTGGCACCTTCCCCGGTGGAGTTGTGCATGGGGTGTGTTTGGAACATTTTGTCACCGGCCGAGTCCAAAATTCAGCGGTTCCCCATCTCAGCCCAGAAAGCAGGTACAACAACTTTTCTTGTGCCTTTCAGCTTCCTACCAAGGTAGTGTAAAAACTACCAAAAGAATTCGTTCCTGGCACCTTCCCCGGTGGAGTTGTGCATGGGGTGTGTTTGGAACATTTTGTCACCGGCCGAGTCCAAAATTCAGCGGTTCCTCATCTCAGCCCAGAAAGCAGGTACAACAACTTTTCTTGTGCCTTTCAGCTTCCTACCAAGGTAGTGTAAAAACTACCAAAAGAATTCGTTCCTGGCACCTTCCCCGGTGGAGTTGTGCATGGGGTGTGTTTGGAACATTTTGTCACCGGCCGACTCCAAAATTCAGCGGTTCCCCATCTCAGCCCAGAAAGCAGGTACAACAACTTTTGTGGTGTCTTTCAGATGCCTACCAAGGTAGTGTAGAAACTACCAGGAGAACTCCTGTCTGGCACCTTCCCCGGTGGAGTTGTGCATGGGGTGTGTTTGGAACATTTTGTCACCGGCCGACTCCAAAATTCAGCGGTTCCCCATCTCAGCCCAGAAAGCAGGTAGAACAACTTTTCTGGTGTCTTTCAGATGCCTACCAAGGTAGTGTAAAAACTACCAGGAGAACTCCTGTCTGGCACCTTCCGTGGTGGAGTTGTGCATGGGGTGTGTTTGGAACATTTTGTCACCAGCCGACTCCAAAATTCAGCTGTTCCCCATCTCAGCCCAGAAAGCAGGTAGAACAACTTTTGTGGTGTCTTTCAGATGCCTACCAAGGTAGTGTAAAAACTATCAAGAGAACTCCTGTCTGGCACCTTCCCCGGTGGAGTTGTGCATGGGGTGTGTTTGGAACATTTTGTCACCGGCCGACTCCAAAATTCAGCGGTTCCCCATCTCAGCCCACAAAGCAGGTACAACAACTTTTGTGGTGTCTTTCAGATGCCTACCAAGGTAGTGTAAAAACTACCAAAAGAATTCGTTCCTGGCACCTTCCCCGGTGGAGTTGTGCATGGGGTGTGTTTGGAACATTTTGTCACCGGCCGAGTCCAAAATTCAGCGGTTCCCCATCTCAGCCCAGAAAGCAGGTACAACAACTTTTGTGGTGCCTTTCAGCTGCCTACCAAGGTAGTGTAAAAACTACCAACAGAATTCGTTCCTGGCACCTTCCCCGGTGGAGTTGTGCATGGGGTGTCTGTGGAACATTTTGTCACCAGCCGAGTCCAAAATTCAGCGTTTCCCCATCTCAGCCCAGAAAGCAGGTAGAACAACTTTTGTGGTGTCTTTCAGATGCCTACCAAGGTAGTGTAAAAACTACCAAGAGAACTCCTGTCTGGCACCTTCCCCGGTGGAGTTGTGCATGGGGTGTGTTTGGAACATTTTGTCACCGGCCGACTCCAAAATTCAGCGGTTCCCCATCTCAGCCCACAAAGCAGGTACAACAACTTTTGTGGTGTCTTTCAGATGCCTACCAAGGTAGTGTAAAAACTACCAGGAGAACTCCTGTCTGGCACCTTCCCCGGTGGAGTTGTGCATGGGGTGTGTTTGGAACATTTTGTCACCGGCCGAGTCCAAAATTCAGCGGTTCCCCATCTCAGCCCAGAAAGCAGGTAGAACAACTTTTCTTGTGCCTTTCAGCTTCCTACCAAGGTAGTGTAAAAACTACCAAAAGAATTCGTTCCTGGCACCTTCCCCGGTGGAGTTGTGCATGGGGTGTGTTTGGAACATTTTGTCACCGGCCGACTCCAAAATTCAGCGGTTCCCCATCTCAGCCCAGAAAGCAGGTAGAACAACTTTTGTGGTGTCTTTCAGATGCCTACCAAGGTAGTGTAAAAACTACCAGGAGAATTCCTGTCTGGCACCTTCCGTGGTGGAGTTGTGCATGGGGTGTGTTTGGAACATTTTGTCACCGGCCGAGTCCAAAATTCAGCGTTTCCCCATCTCAGCCCAGAAAGCAGGTAGAACAACTTTTGTGGTGCCTTTCAGCTGCCTACCAAGGTAGTGTAAAAACTACCAACAGAATTCGTTCCTGGCACCTTCCCCGGTGGAGTTGTGCATGGGATGTGTTTGGAACATTTTGTCACCAGCCGACTCCAAAATTCAGCGGTTCCCCATCTCAGCCCACAAAGCAGGTAGAACAACTTTTGTGGTGTCTTTCAGATGCCTACCAAGGTAGTGTAAAAACTACTAAGAGAACTCCTGTCTGGCACCTTCCCCGGTGGAGTTGTGCATGGGGTGTGTTTGGAACATTTTGTCACCGGCCGAGTCCAAAATTCAGCGTTTCCCCATCTCAGCCCAGAAAGCAGGTAGAACAACTTTTGTGGTGCCTTTCAGCTGCCTACCAAGGTAGTGTAAAAACTACCAACAGAATTCGTTCCTGGCACCTTCCCCGGTGGAGTTGTGCATGGGGTGTCTGTGGAACATTTTGTCACCGGCCGAGTCCAAAATTCAGCGATTCCCCATCTCAGCCCAGAAAGCAGGTAGAACAACTTTTCTGGTGTCTTTCAGATGCCTACCAAGGTAGTGTAAAAACTACCAGGAGAACTCCTGTCTGGCACCTTCCCCGGTGGAGTTGTGCATGGGGTGTGTTTGGAACATTTTGTCACCAGCCGAGTCCAAAATTCAGCGGTTCCCCATCTCAGCCCACAAAGCAGGTAGAACAACTTTTGTGGTGCCTTTCAGCTGCCTACCAAGGTAGTGTAAAAACTACCAAGAGAACTCCTGTCTGGCACCTTCCGTGGTGGAGTTGTGCATGGGGTGTGTTTGGAACATTTTGTCACCAGCCGAGTCCAAAATTCAGCGGTTCCCCATCTCAGCCCAGAAAGCAGGTAGAACAACTTTTGTGGTGCCTTTCAAATGCCTACCAAGGTAGTGTAGAAACTACCAGGAGAACTCCTGTCTGGCACCTTCCCCGGTGGAGTTGTGCATGGGGTGTGTTTGGAACATTTTGTCACCAGCCGAGTCCAAAATTCAGCGGTTCCCCATCTCAGCCCAGAAAGCAGGTAGAACAACTTTTCTTGTGCCTTTCAGCTTCCTACCAAGGTAGTGTAAAAACTACCAAAAGAATTCGTTCCTGGCACCTTCCCCGGTGGAGTTGTGCATGGGGTGTGTTTGGAACATTTTGTCACCGGCCGAGTCCAAAATTCAGCGGTTCCCCATCTCAGCCCAGAAAGCAGGTACAACAACTTTTGTTGTGCCTTTCAGCTTCCTACCAAGGTAGTGTAAAAACTACCAAAAGAATTCGTTCCTGGCACCTTCCCCGGTGGAGTTGTGCATGGGGTGTGTTTGGAACATTTTGTCACCGGCCGACTCCAAAATTCAGCGGTTCCCCATCTCAGCCCAGAAAGCAGGTAGAACAACTTTTGTGGTGCCTTTCAGCTGCCTACCAAGGTAGTGTAAAAACTACCAAGAGAACTCCTGTCTGGCACCTTCCGTGGTGGAGTTGTGCATGGGGTGTGTTTGGAACATTTTGTCACCAGCCGACTCCAAAATTCAGCTGTTCCCCATCTCAGCCCACAAAGCAGGTAGAACAACTTTTGTGGTGCCTTTCAGCTGCCTACCAAGGTAGTGTAAAAACTACCAAGAGAACTCCTGTCTGGCACCTTCCGTGGTGGAGTTGTGCATGGGGTGTGTTTGGAACATTTTGTCACCAGCCGAGTCCAAAATTCAGCGGTTCCCCATCTCAGCCCAGAAAGCAGGTAGAACAACTTTTGTGGTGCCTTTCAAATGCCTACCAAGGTAGTGTAGAAACTACCAGGAGAACTCCTGTCTGGCACCTTCCCCGGTGGAGTTGTGCATGGGGTGTGTTTGGAACATTTTGTCACCAGCCGAGTCCAAAATTCAGCGTTTCCCCATCTCAGCCCAGAAAGCAGGTAGAACAACTTTGGTGGTGTCTTTCAGATGCCTACCAAGGTAGTGTAAAAACTACCAAAAGAATTCGTTCCTGGCACCTTCCCCGGTGGAGTTGTGCATGGGGTGTGTTTGGAACATTTTGTCACCGGCCGAGTCCAAAATTCAGCGGTTCCCCATCTCAGCCCAGAAAGCAGGTACAACAACTTTTCTTGTGCCTTTCAGCTTCCTACCAAGGTAGTGTAAAAACTACCAAAAGAATTCGTTCCTGGCACCTTCCCCGGTGGAGTTGTGCATGGGGTGTGTTTGGAACATTTTGTCACCGGCCGAGTCCAAAATTCAGCGGTTCCTCATCTCAGCCCAGAAAGCAGGTACAACAACTTTTCTTGTGCCTTTCAGCTTCCTACCAAGGTAGTGTAAAAACTACCAAAAGAATTCGTTCCTGGCACCTTCCCCGGTGGAGTTGTGCATGGGGTGTGTTTGGAACATTTTGTCACCGGCCGACTCCAAAATTCAGCGGTTCCCCATCTCAGCCCAGAAAGCAGGTACAACAACTTTTGTGGTGTCTTTCAGATGCCTACCAAGGTAGTGTAAAAACTACCAGGAGAATTCCTGTCTGGCACCTTCCGTGGTGGAGTTGTGCATGGGGTGTGTTTGGAACATTTTGTCACCGGCCGAGTCCAAAATTCAGCGTTTCCCCATCTCAGCCCAGAAAGCAGGTAGAACAACTTTTGTGGTGCCTTTCAGCTGCCTACCAAGGTAGTGTAAAAACTACTAAGAGAACTCCTGTCTGGCACCTTCCCCGGTGGAGTTTTGCATGGGGTGTGTTTGGAACATTTTGTCACCGGCCGACTCCAAAATTCAGCGATTCCCCATCTCAGCCCAGAAAGCAGGTAGAACAACTTCTGTGGTGTCTTTCAGATGCCTACCAAGGTAGTGTAAAAACTACCAGGAGAACTCCTGTCTGGCACCTTCCCCGGTGGAGTTGTGCATGGGGTGTGTTTGGAACATTTTGTCACCGGCCGTGTCCAAAATTCAGCGTTTCCCCATCTCAGCCCAGAAAGCAGGTAGAACAACTTTTGTGGTGTCTTTCAGATGCCTACCGGAGCAATTTAAAACTACTAAGAGAACTCCTGTCTGGCACCTTCCCCGGTGGAGTTGTGCATGGGGTGTCTTTGGAACATTTTGTCACCAGCCGACTCCAAAATTCAGCGATTCCCCATCTCAGCCCAGAAAGCAGGTAGAACAACTTTTGTGGTGTCTTTCAGATGCCTACCAAGGTAGTGTAAAAACTATCAGGAGAACTCCTGCCTGGCACCTTCCCCGGTGGAGTTGTGCATGGGGTGTGTTTGGAACATTTTGTCACCGGCCGACTCCAAAATTCAGCGATTCCCCATCTCAGCCCAGAAAGCAGGTAGAACAACTTTTCTGGTGTCTTTCAGATGCCTACCAAGGTAGTGTAAAAACTACCAGGAGAACTCCTGTCTGGCACCTTCCGTGGTGGAGTTGTGCATGGGGTGTGTTTGGAACATTTTGTCACCAGCCGACTCCAAAATTCAGCGTTTCCCCATCTCAGCCCAGAAAGCAGGTAGAACAACTTTTGTGGTGCCTTTCAGCTGCCTACCAAGGTAGTGTAAAAACTACCAAGAGAACTCCTGTCTGGCACCTTCCGTGGTGGAGTTGTGCATGGGGTGTGTTTGGAACATTTTGTCACCAGCCGACTCCAAAATTCAGCGGTTCCCCATCTCAGCCCAGAAAGCAGGTAGAACAACTTTTGTGGTGCCTTTCAGCTGCCTACCAAGGTAGTGTAGAAACTACCAGGAGAACTCCTGTCTGGCACCTTCCCCGGTGGAGTTGTGCATGGGGTGTGTTTGGAACATTTTGTCACCGGCCGACTCCAAAATTCAGCGGTTCCCCATCTCAGCCCACAAAGCAGGTACAACAACTTTTGTGGTGTCTTTCAGATGCCTACCAAGGTAGTGTAAAAACTACCAAAAGAATTCGTTCCTGGCACCTTCCCCGGTGGAGTTGTGCATGGGGTGTGTTTGGAACATTTTGTCACCGGCCGAGTCCAAAATTCAGCGGTTCCCCATCTCAGCCCAGAAAGCAGGTACAACAACTTTTCTTGTGCCTTTCAGCTTCCTACCAAGGTAGTGTAAAAACTACCAAAAGAATTCGTTCCTGGCACCTTCCGTGGTGGAGTTGTGCATGGGGTGTGTTTGGAACATTTTGTCACCGGCCGACTCCAAAATTCAGCGGTTCCCCATCTCAGCCCAGAAAGCAGGTAGAACAACTTTTGTGGTGTCTTTCAGATGCCTACCAAGGTAGTGTAAAAACTACTAAGAGAACTCCTGTCTGGCACCTTCCCCGGTGGAGTTGTGCATGGGGTGTGTTTGGAACATTTTGTCACCAGCCGAGTCCAAAATTCAGCGATTCCCCATCTCAGCCCAGAAAGCAGGTAGAACAACTTCTGTGGTGTCTTTCAGATGCCTACCAAGGTAGTGTAAAAACTACCAGGAGAACTCCTGTCTGGCACCTTCCGTGGTGGAGTTGTGCATGGGGTGTGTTTGGAACATTTTGTCACCGGCCGAGTCCAAAATTCAGCCGTTCCCCATCTCAGCCCAGAAAGCAGGTACAACAACTTTTCTTGTGCCTTTCAGCTGCCTACCAAGGTAGTGTAAAAACTACCAAAAGAATTCGTTCCTGGCACCTTCCCCGGTGGAGTTGTGCATGGGGTGTCTGTGGAACATTTTGTCACCGGCCGAGTCCAAAATTCAGCGTTTCCCCATCTCAGCCCAGAAAGCAGGTAGAACAACTTTTGTGGTGCCTTTCAGCTGCCTACCAAGGTAGTGTAAAAACTACCAACAGAATTCGTTCCTGGCACCTTCCCCGGTGGAGTTGTGCATGGGGTGTCTGTGGAACATTTTGTCACCGGCCGAGTCCAAAATTCAGCGATTCCCCATCTCAGCCCAGAAAGCAGGTAGAACAACTTTTCTGGTGTCTTTCAGATGCCTACCAAGGTAGTGTAAAAACTACCAGGAGAACTCCTGTCTGGCACCTTCCCCGGTGGAGTTGTGCATGGGGTGTGTTTGGAACATTTTGTCACCAGCCGACTCCAAAATTCAGCGGTTCCCCATCTCAGCCCACAAAGCAGGTAGAACAACTTTTCTGGTGCCTTTCAGCTGCCTACCAAGGTAGTGTAAAAACTACCAAGAGAACTCCTGTCTGGCACCTTCCGTGGTGGAGTTGTGCATGGGGTGTGTTTGGAACATTTTGTCACCAGCCGAGTCCAAAATTCAGCGGTTCCCCATCTCAGCCCAGAAAGCAGGTAGAACAACTTTTGTGGTGTCTTTCAGATGCCTACCAAGGTAGTGTAAAAACTACCAAGAGAACTCCTGTCTGGCACCTTCCCCGGTGGAGTTGTGCATGGGGTGTGTTTGGAACATTTTGTCAACGGCCGACTCCAAAATTCAGCGGTTCCCCATCTCAGCCCACAAAGCAGGTACAACAACTTTTGTGGTGTCTTTCAGATGCCTACCAAGGTAGTGTAAAAACTACGAGGAGAACTCCTGTCTGGCACCTTCCCCGGTGGAGTTGTGCATGGGGTGTGTTTGGAACATTTTGTCACCGGCCGAGTCCAAAATTCAGCGGTTCCCCATCTCAGCCCAGAAAGCAGGTACAACAACTTTTCTTGTGCCTTTCAGCTTCCTACCAAGGTAGTGTAAAAACTACCAAAAGAATTCGTTCCTGGCACCTTCCCCGGTGGAGTTGTGCATGGGGTGTGTTTGGAACATTTTGTCACCGGCCGACTCCAAAATTCAGCGGTTCCCCATCTCAGCCCAGAAAGCAGGTAGAACAACTTTTGTGGTGTCTTTCAGATGCCTACCAAGGTAGTGTAGAAACTACCAGGAGAACTCCTGTCTGGCACCTTCCCCGGTGGAGTTGTGCATGGGGTGTGTTTGGAACATTTTGTCACCGGCCGACTCCAAAATTCAGCGGTTCCCCATCTCAGCCCAGAAAGCAGGTAGAACAACTTTTCTGGTGTCTTTCAGATGCCTACCAAGGTAGTGTAAAAACTACCAGGAGAACTCCTGTCTGGCACCTTCCGTGGTGGAGTTGTGCATGGGGTGTGTTTGGAACATTTTGTCACCAGCCGACTCCAAAATTCAGCTGTTCCCCATCTCAGCCCAGAAAGCAGGTAGAACAACTTTTGTGGTGTCTTTCAGATGCCTACCAAGGTAGTGTAAAAACTATCAAGAGAACTCCTGTCTGGCACCTTCCCCGGTGGAGTTGTGCATGGGGTGTGTTTGGAACATTTTGTCACCGGCCGACTCCAAAATTCAGCGGTTCCCCATCTCAGCCCACAAAGCAGGTACAACAACTTTTGTGGTGTCTTTCAGATGCCTACCAAGGTAGTGTAAAAACTACCAAAAGAATTCGTTCCTGGCACCTTCCCCGGTGGAGTTGTGCATGGGGTGTGTTTGGAACATTTTGTCACCGGCCGAGTCCAAAATTCAGCGGTTCCCCATCTCAGCCCAGAAAGCAGGTACAACAACTTTTGTGGTGCCTTTCAGCTGCCTACCAAGGTAGTGTAAAAACTACCAACAGAATTCGTTCCTGGCACCTTCCCCGGTGGAGTTGTGCATGGGGTGTCTGTGGAACATTTTGTCACCAGCCGAGTCCAAAATTCAGCGTTTCCCCATCTCAGCCCAGAAAGCAGGTAGAACAACTTTTGTGGTGTCTTTCAGATGCCTACCAAGGTAGTGTAAAAACTACCAAGAGAACTCCTGTCTGGCACCTTCCCCGGTGGAGTTGTGCATGGGGTGTGTTTGGAACATTTTGTCACCGGCCGACTCCAAAATTCAGCGGTTCCCCATCTCAGCCCACAAAGCAGGTACAACAACTTTTGTGGTGTCTTTCAGATGCCTACCAAGGTAGTGTAAAAACTACCAGGAGAACTCCTGTCTGGCACCTTCCCCGGTGGAGTTGTGCATGGGGTGTGTTTGGAACATTTTGTCACCGGCCGAGTCCAAAATTCAGCGGTTCCCCATCTCAGCCCAGAAAGCAGGTAGAACAACTTTTCTTGTGCCTTTCAGCTTCCTACCAAGGTAGTGTAAAAACTACCAAAAGAATTCGTTCCTGGCACCTTCCCCGGTGGAGTTGTGCATGGGGTGTGTTTGGAACATTTTGTCACCGGCCGACTCCAAAATTCAGCGGTTCCCCATCTCAGCCCAGAAAGCAGGTAGAACAACTTTTGTGGTGTCTTTCAGATGCCTACCAAGGTAGTGTAAAAACTACCAGGAGAATTCCTGTCTGGCACCTTCCGTGGTGGAGTTGTGCATGGGGTGTGTTTGGAACATTTTGTCACCGGCCGACTCCAAAATTCAGCGTTTCCCCATCTCAGCCCAGAAAGCAGGTAGAACAACTTTTGTGGTGCCTTTCAGCTGCCTACCAAGGTAGTGTAAAAACTACCAACAGAATTCGTTCCTGGCACCTTCCCCGGTGGAGTTGTGCATGGGATGTGTTTGGAACATTTTGTCACCAGCCGACTCCAAAATTCAGCGGTTCCCCATCTCAGCCCACAAAGCAGGTAGAACAACTTTTGTGGTGTCTTTCAGATGCCTACCAAGGTAGTGTAAAAACTACTAAGAGAACTCCTGTCTGGCACCTTCCCCGGTGGAGTTGTGCATGGGGTGTGTTTGGAACATTTTGTCACCGGCCGAGTCCAAAATTCAGCGTTTCCCCATCTCAGCCCAGAAAGCAGGTAGAACAACTTTTGTGGTGCCTTTCAGCTGCCTACCAAGGTAGTGTAAAAACTACCAACAGAATTCGTTCCTGGCACCTTCCCCGGTGGAGTTGTGCATGGGGTGTCTGTGGAACATTTTGTCACCGGCCGAGTCCAAAATTCAGCGATTCCCCATCTCAGCCCAGAAAGCAGGTAGAACAACTTTTCTGGTGTCTTTCAGATGCCTACCAAGGTAGTGTAAAAACTACCAGGAGAACTCCTGTCTGGCACCTTCCCCGGTGGAGTTGTGCATGGGGTGTGTTTGGAACATTTTGTCACCAGCCGAGTCCAAAATTCAGCGGTTCCCCATCTCAGCCCACAAAGCAGGTAGAACAACTTTTGTGGTGCCTTTCAGCTGCCTACCAAGGTAGTGTAAAAACTACCAAGAGAACTCCTGTCTGGCACCTTCCGTGGTGGAGTTGTGCATGGGGTGTGTTTGGAACATTTTGTCACCGGCCGAGTCCAAAATTCAGCGGTTCCCCATCTCAGCCCAGAAAGCAGGTACAACAACTTTTGTTGTGCCTTTCAGCTTCCTACCAAGGTAGTGTAAAAACTACCAAAAGAATTCGTTCCTGGCACCTTCCCCGGTGGAGTTGTGCATGGGGTGTGTTTGGAACATTTTGTCACCGGCCGACTCCAAAATTCAGCGGTTCCCCATCTCAGCCCAGAAAGCAGGTAGAACAACTTTTGTGGTGCCTTTCAGCTGCCTACCAAGGTAGTGTAAAAACTACTAAGAGAACTCCTGTCTGGCACCTTCCCCGGTGGAGTTGTGCATGGGGTGTGTTTGGAACATTTTGTCACCGGCCGTGTCCAAAATTCAGCGTTTCCCCATCTCAGCCCAGAAAGCAGGTAGAACAACTTCTGTGGTGTCTTTCAGATGCCTACCAAGGTAGTGTAAAAACTACCAGGAGAACTCCTGTCTGGCACCTTCCCCGGTGGAGTTGTGCATGGGGTGTGTTTGGAACATTTTGTCACCGGCCGTGTCCAAAATTCAGCGTTTCCCCATCTCAGCCCAGAAAGCAGGTAGAACAACTTTTGTGGTGTCTTTCAGATGCCTACCGGAGCAATGTAAAAACTACTAAGAGAACTCCTGTCTGGCACCTTCCCCGGTGGGGTTGTGCATGGGGTGTGTTTGGAACATTTTGTCACCGGCCGACTCCAAAATTCAGCGATTCCCCATCTCAGCCCAGAAAGCAGGTAGAACAACTTTTGTGGTGTCTTTCAGATGCCTACCAAGGTAGTGTAAAAACTACCAGGAGAACTCCTGTCTGGCACCTTCCGTGGTGGAGTTGTGCATGGGGTGTGTTTGGAACATTTTGTCACCAGCCGACTCCAAAATTCAGCGTTTCCCCATCTCAGCCCAGAAAGCAGGTAGAACAACTTTTGTGGTGCCTTTCAGCTGCCTACCAAGGTAGTGTAAAAACTACCAAGAGAACTCCTGTCTGGCACCTTCCCCGGTGGAGTTGTGCATGGGGTGTGTTTGGAACATTTTGTCACCAGCCGAGTCCAAAATTCAGCGGTTCCCCATCTCAGCCCAGAAAGCAGGTAGAACAACTTTTGTGGTGCCTTTCAAATGCCTACCAAGGTAGTGTAGAAACTACCAGGAGAACTCCTGTCTGGCACCTTCCCCGGTGGAGTTGTGCATGGGGTGTGTTTGGAACATTTTGTCACCGGCCGAGTCCAAAATTCAGCGGTTCCCCATCTCAGCCCACAAAGCAGGTAGAACAACTTTTGTGGTGCCTTTCAAATGCCTACCAAGGTAGTGTAAAAACTACCAACAGAATTCGTTCCTGGCACCTTCCCCGGTGGAGTTGTGCATGGGGTGTCTGTGGAACATTTTGTCACCGGCCGAGTCCAAAATTCAGCGTTTCCCCATCTCAGCCCAGAAAGCAGGTAGAACAACTTTTGTGGTGCCTTTCAGCTGCCTACCAAGGTAGTGTAAAAACTACCAACAGAATTCGTTCCTGGCACCTTCCCCGGTGGAGTTGTGCATGGGGTGTCTGTGGAACATTTTGTCACCGGCCGAGTCCAAAATTCAGCGATTCCCCATCTCAGCCCAGAAAGCAGGTAGAACAACTTTTCTGGTGTCTTTCAGATGCCTACCAAGGTAGTGTAAAAACTACCAGGAGAACTCCTGTCTGGCACCTTCCCCGGTGGAGTTGTGCATGGGGTGTGTTTGGAACATTTTGTCACCAGCCGACTCCAAAATTCAGCGGTTCCCCATCTCAGCCCACAAAGCAGGTAGAACAACTTTTGTGGTGCCTTTCAGCTGCCTACCAAGGTAGTGTAAAAACTACCAAGAGAACTCCTGTCTGGCACCTTCCGTGGTGGAGTTGTGCATGGGGTGTGTTTGGAACATTTTGTCACCAGCCGAGTCCAAAATTCAGCGTTTCCCCATCTCAGCCCAGAAAGCAGGTAGAACAACTTTGGTGGTGTCTTTCAGATGCCTACCAAGGTAGTGTAAAAACTACTAAGAGAACTCCTGCCTGGCACCTTCCCCGGTGGAGTTGTGCATGGGGTGTGTTTGGAACATTTTGTCACCGGCCGAGTCCAAAATTCAGCGGTTCCCCATCTCAGCCCAGAAAGCAGGTACAACAACTTTTCTTGTGCCTTTCAGCTTCCTACCAAGGTAGTGTAAAAACTACCAAAAGAATTCGTTCCTGGCACCTTCCCCGGTGGAGTTGTGCATGGGGTGTGTTTGGAACATTTTGTCACCGGCCGAGTCCAAAATTCAGCGGTTCCCCATCTCAGCCCAGAAAGCAGGTACAACAACTTTTCTTGTGCCTTTCAGCTTCCTACCAAGGTAGTGTAAAAACTACCAAAAGAATTCGTTCCTGGCACCTTCCCCGGTGGAGTTGTGCATGGGGTGTGTTTGGAACATTTTGTCACCGGCCGAGTCCAAAATTCAGCGGTTCCCCATCTCAGCCCAGAAAGCAGGTACAACAACTTTTCTTGTGCCTTTCAGCTTCCTACCAAGGTAGTGTAAAAACTACCAAAAGAATTCGTTCCTGGCACCTTCCGTGGTGGAGTTGTGCATGGGGTGTGTTTGGAACATTTTGTCACCGGCCGACTCCAAAATTCAGCGTTTCCCCATCTCAGCCCAGAAAGCAGGTAGAACAACTTTTGTGGTGCCTTTCAGCTGCCTACCAAGGTAGTGTAAAAACTACTAAGAGAACTCCTGTCTGGCACCTTCCCCGGTGGAGTTTTGCATGGGGTGTGTTTGGAACATTTTGTCACCGGCCGACTCCAAAATTCAGCGATTCCCCATCTCAGCCCAGAAAGCAGGTAGAACAACTTCTGTGGTGTCTTTCAGATGCCTACCAAGGTAGTGTAAAAACTACCAGGAGAACTCCTGTCTGGCACCTTCCCCGGTGGAGTTGTGCAGGGGGTGTGTTTGGAACATTTTGTCACCGGCCGTGTCCAAAATTCAGCGTTTCCCCATCTCAGCCCAGAAA
Organism: Falco biarmicus; assembly: GCF_023638135.1. Classification (NCBI taxonomy): domain Eukaryota; kingdom Metazoa; phylum Chordata; class Aves; order Falconiformes; family Falconidae; genus Falco; species Falco biarmicus. The sequence goes on from NW_026611721.1 coordinate 222,703, forward strand.
GCAGGTAGAACAACTTTTGTGGTGTCTTTCAGATGCCTACCGGAGCAATGTAAAAACTACCAGGAGAACTCCTGTCTGGCACCTTCCGTGGTGGAGTTGTGCATGGGGTGTGTTTGGAACATTTTGTCACCAGCCGACTCCAAAATTCAGCGATTCCCCATCTCAGCCCAGAAAGCAGGTAGAACAACTTTTGTGGTGTCTTTCAGATGCCTACCAAGGTAGTGTAAAAACTATCAGGAGAACTCCTGCCTGGCACCTTCCCCGGTGGAGTTGTGCATGGGGTGTGTTTGGAACATTTTGTCACCGGCCGACTCCAAAATTCAGCGATTCCCCATCTCAGCCCAGAAAGCAGGTAGAACAACTTTTCTGGTGTCTTTCAGATGCCTACCAAGGTAGTGTAAAAACTACCAGGAGAACTCCTGTCTGGCACCTTCCGTGGTGGAGTTGTGCATGGGGTGTGTTTGGAACATTTTGTCACCAGCCGACTCCAAAATTCAGCGTTTCCCCATCTCAGCCCAGAAAGCAGGTAGAACAACTTTTGTGGTGCCTTTCAGCTGCCTACCAAGGTAGTGTAAAAACTACCAAGAGAACTCCTGTCTGGCACCTTCCGTGGTGGAGTTGTGCATGGGGTGTGTTTGGAACATTTTGTCACCAGCCGAGTCCAAAATTCAGCGGTTCCCCATCTCAGCCCAGAAAGCAGGTAGAACAACTTTTGTGGTGCCTTTCAGCTGCCTACCAAGGTAGTGTAGAAACTACCAGGAGAACTCCTGTCTGGCACCTTCCCCGGTGGAGTTGTGCATGGGGTGTGTTTGGAACATTTTGTCACCGGCCGACTCCAAAATTCAGCGGTTCCCCATCTCAGCCCACAAAGCAGGTACAACAACTTTTGTGGTGTCTTTCAGATGCCTACCAAGGTAGTGTAAAAACTACCAAAAGAATTCGTTCCTGGCACCTTCCCCGGTGGAGTTGTGCATGGGGTGTGTTTGGAACATTTTGTCACCGGCCGAGTCCAAAATTCAGCGGTTCCCCATCTCAGCCCAGAAAGCAGGTACAACAACTTTTCTTGTGCCTTTCAGCTTCCTACCAAGGTAGTGTAAAAACTACCAAAAGAATTCGTTCCTGGCACCTTCCCCGGTGGAGTTGTGCATGGGGTGTGTTTGGAACATTTTGTCACCGGCCGACTCCAAAATTCAGCGGTTCCCCATCTCAGCCCAGAAAGCAGGTAGAACAACTTTTGTGGTGTCTTTCAGATGCCTACCAAGGTAGTGTAAAAACTACTAAGAGAACTCCTGTCTGGCACCTTCCCCGGTGGAGTTGTGCATGGGGTGTGTTTGGAACATTTTGTCACCAGCCGAGTCCAAAATTCAGCGATTCCCCATCTCAGCCCAGAAAGCAGGTAGAACAACTTCTGTGGTGTCTTTCAGATGCCTACCAAGGTAGTGTAAAAACTACCAGGAGAACTCCTGTCTGGCACCTTCCGTGGTGGAGTTGTGCATGGGGTGTGTTTGGAACATTTTGTCACCGGCCGAGTCCAAAATTCAGCCGTTCCCCATCTCAGCCCAGAAAGCAGGTACAACAACTTTTCTTGTGCCTTTCAGCTGCCTACCAAGGTAGTGTAAAAACTACCAACAGAATTCGTTCCTGGCACCTTCCCCGGTGGAGTTGTGCATGGGGTGTCTGTGGAACATTTTGTCACCGGCCGAGTCCAAAATTCAGCGTTTCCCCATCTCAGCCCAGAAAGCAGGTAGAACAACTTTTGTGGTGCCTTTCAGCTGCCTACCAAGGTAGTGTAAAAACTACCAACAGAATTCGTTCCTGGCACCTTCCCCGGTGGAGTTGTGCATGGGGTGTCTGTGGAACATTTTGTCACCGGCCGAGTCCAAAATTCAGCGATTCCCCATCTCAGCCCAGAAAGCAGGTAGAACAACTTTTGTGGTGCCTTTCAGCTGCCTACCAAGGTAGTGTAAAAACTACCAGGAGAACTCCTGTCTGGCACCTTCCGTGGTGGAGTTGTGCATGGGGTGTGTTTGGAACATTTTGTCACCAGCCGACTCCAAAATTCAGCGGTTCCCCATCTCAGCCCACAAAGCAGGTAGAACAACTTTTGTGGTGCCTTTCAGCTGCCTACCAAGGTAGTGTAAAAACTACCAAGAGAACTCCTGTCTGGCACCTTCCGTGGTGGAGTTGTGCATGGGGTGTGTTTGGAACATTTTGTCACCAGCCGAGTCCAAAATTCAGCGGTTCCCCATCTCAGCCCAGAAAGCAGGTAGAACAACTTTTGTGGTGCCTTTCAAATGCCTACCAAGGTAGTGTAGAAACTACCAGGAGAACTCCTGTCTGGCACCTTCCCCGGTGGAGTTGTGCATGGGGTGTGTTTGGAACATTTTGTCACCAGCCGAGTCCAAAATTCAGCGTTTCCCCATCTCAGCCCAGAAAGCAGGTAGAACAACTTTTGTGGTGTCTTTCAGATGCCTACCAAGGTAGTGTAAAAACTACCAAGAGAACTCCTGTCTGGCACCTTCCCCGGTGGAGTTGTGCATGGGGTGTGTTTGGAACATTTTGTCACCGGCCGACTCCAAAATTCAGCGGTTCCCCATCTCAGCCCACAAAGCAGGTACAACAACTTTTGTGGTGTCTTTCAGATGCCTACCAAGGTAGTGTAAAAACTACGAGGAGAACTCCTGTCTGGCACCTTCCCCGGTGGAGTTGTGCATGGGGTGTGTTTGGAACATTTTGTCACCGGCCGAGTCCAAAATTCAGCGGTTCCCCATCTCAGCCCAGAAAGCAGGTACAACAACTTTTCTTGTGCCTTTCAGCTTCCTACCAAGGTAGTGTAAAAACTACCAAAAGAATTCGTTCCTGGCACCTTCCCCGGTGGAGTTGTGCATGGGGTGTGTTTGGAACATTTTGTCACCGGCCGACTCCAAAATTCAGCGGTTCCCCATCTCAGCCCAGAAAGCAGGTAGAACAACTTTTGTGGTGTCTTTCAGATGCCTACCAAGGTAGTGTAAAAACTACCAGGAGAATTCCTGTCTGGCACCTTCCGTGGTGGAGTTGTGCATGGGGTGTGTTTGGAACATTTTGTCACCGGCCGAGTCCAAAATTCAGCGTTTCCCCATCTCAGCCCAGAAAGCAGGTAGAACAACTTTTGTGGTGCCTTTCAGCTGCCTACCAAGGTAGTGTAAAAACTACCAACAGAATTCGTTCCTGGCACCTTCCCCGGTGGAGTTGTGCATGGGATGTGTTTGGAACATTTTGTCACCAGCCGACTCCAAAATTCAGCGGTTCCCCATCTCAGCCCAGAAAGCAGGTAGAACAACTTTTGTGGTGTCTTTCAGATGCCTACCAAGGTAGTGTAAAAACTACTAAGAGAACTCCTGTCTGGCACCTTCCGTGGTGGAGTTGAGCATGGGGTGTGTTTGGAACATTTTGTCACCGGCCGACTCCAAAATTCAGCGATTCCCCATCTCAGCCCAGAAAGCAGGTAGAACAACTTCTGTGGTGTCTTTCAGATGCCTACCAAGGTAGTGTAAAAACTACCAAAAGAATTCGTTCCTGGCACCTTCCCCGGTGGAGTTGTGCATGGGGTGTGTTTGGAACATTTTGTCACCGGCCGTGTCCAAAATTCAGCGTTTCCCCATCTCAGCCCAGAAAGCAGGTACAACAACTTTTGTGGTGCCTTTCAGCTGCCTACCAAGGTAGTGTAAAAACTACCAACAGAATTCGTTCCTGGCACCTTCCCCGGTGGAGTTGTGCATGGGGTGTCTGTGGAACATTTTGTCACCGGCCGAGTCCAAAATTCAGCGATTCCCCATCTCAGCCCAGAAAGCAGGTAGAACAACTTTTCTGGTGTCTTTCAGATGCCTACCAAGGTAGTGTAAAAACTACCAGGAGAACTCCTGTCTGGCACCTTCCGTGGTGGAGTTGTGCATGGGGTGTGTTTGGAACATTTTGTCACCGGCCGACTCCAAAATTCAGCGGTTCCCCATCTCAGCCCACAAAGCAGGAAGAACAACTTTTGTGGTGCCTTTCAGCTGCCTACCAAGGTAGGTAAAAACTACCAAGAGAACTCCTGTCTGGCACCTTCCGTGGTGGAGTTGTGCATGGGGTGTGTTTGGAACATTTTGTCACCAGCCGAGTCCAAAATTCAGCGGTTTCCCCATCTCAGCCAGAAAGCAGGTAGAACAACTTTTGTGGTGCCTTTCAAATGCCTACCAAGGTAGTGTAGAAACTACCAGGAGAAACTCCTGTCTGGCACCTTCCCCGGTGGAGTTGTGCATGGGGTGTGTTTGGAACATTTTGTCACCAGCCGAGTCCAAAATTCAGCGTTTCCCCCTCTCAGCCCAGAAAGCAGGTAGAACAACTTTTGTGGTGTCTTTCAGATGCCTACCAAGGTAGTGTAAAAACTACCAAAAGAATTCGTTCCTGGCACCTTCCCCGGTGGAGTTGTGCATGGGGTGTGTTTGGAACATTTTGTCACCGGCCGACTCCAAAATTCAGCGGTTCCCATCTCAGCCCAGAAAGCAGGTAGAACAACTTTTGTGGTGTCTTTCAGATGCCTACCAAGGTAGTGTAAAAACTACCAGGAGAATTCCTGTCTGGCACCTTCCGTGGTGGAGTTGTGCATGGGTGTGTTTGGAACATTTTGTCACCGGCCGAGTCCAAAATTCAGCTGTTCCCCATCTCAGCCCAGAAAGCAGGTAGAACAACTTTTGTGGTGTCTTTCAGATGCCTACCGGAGCAATGTAAAAACTACCAGGAGAACTCCTGTCTGGCACCTTCCCCGGTGGAGTTGTGCAAAGGTGTGTTTTGGAACATTTTGTCACCAGCCGAGTCCAAAATTCAGCGTTTCCCCCATCTCAGCCCAGAAAGCAGGTAGAACAACTTTTGTGGTGTCTTTCAGATGCCTTACCAAGGTAGTGTAAAAACTACCAGGAGAACTCCTGTCTGGCACCTTCCCCGGTGGAGTTGTGCAGGGGGTGTGTTTGGAACATTTTGTCACCAGCCGACTCCAAAATTCAGCAGTTCCCCATCTCAGCCCAGAAAGCAGGTACAACAACTTTTGTGGTGCCTTTCAGATGCCTACCAAGGTAGTGTAAAAACTACCAGGAGAACTCCTGTCTGGCACCTTCCCGGTGGGAGTTGTGCATGGGGTGTGTTTGGAACATTTTGTCACCGGCCGTGTCCAAAATTCAGCGTTTCCCCATCTCAGCCCAGAAAGCAGGTACAACAACTTTTCTTGTGCCTTTCAGCTGCCTACCAAGGTAGTGTAAAAACTACCAACAGAATTCGTTCCTGGCACCTTCCCCGGTGGAGTTGTGCACGGGGTGTCTGTGGAACATTTTGTCACCGGCCGAGTCCAAAATTCAGCGGTTCCCCATCTCAGCCCAGAAAGCAGGTAGAACAACTTTTGTGGTGTCTTTCAGATGCCTACCGGAGCAATGTAAAAACTACCAGGAGAACTCCTGTCTGGCACCTTCCCCGGTGGAGTTGTGCATGGGGTGTCTTTGGAACATTTTGTCACCTAGCCGACTCCAAAATTCAGCGATTCCCCATCTCAGCCCAGAAAGCAGGTAGAACAACTTTTGTGGTGTCTTTCAGATGCCTACCAAGGTAGTGTAAAAACTACCAGGAGAACTCCTGCCTGGCACCTTCCCCGGTGGAGTTGTGCATGGGGTGTGTTTGGAACATTTTGTCACCGGCCGAGTCCAAAATTCAGCGTTTCCCCATCTCAGCCCAGAAAGCAGGTAGAACAACTTTTGTGGTGCCTTTCAAATGCCTACCAAGGTAGTGTAAAAACTACCAACAGAATTCGTTCCTGGCACCTTCCCGGTGGAGTTGTGCATGGGATGATGTTTGGAACATTTTGTCACCAGCCGACTCCAAAATTCAGCGGTTCCCCATCTCAGCCCAGAAAGCAGGTAGAACAACTTTTGTGGTGTCTTTCAGATGCCTACCAAGGTAGTGTAAAAACTACTAAGAGAACTCCTGTCTGGCACCTTCCGTGGTGGAGTTGAGCATGGGGTGTGTTTGGAACATTTTGTCACCGGCCGACTCCAAAATTCAGCGATTCCCCATCTCAGCCCAGAAAGCAGGTAGAACAACTTCTGTGGTGTCTTTCAGATGCCTACCAAGGTAGTGTAAAAACTACCAAAAGAATTCGTTCCTGGCACCTTCCCGGTGGAGTTGGTGCATGGGGTTGTGTTTGGAACATTTTGTCACCGGCCGTGTCCAAAATTCAGCGTTTCCCCATCTCAGCCCAGAAAGCAGGTACAACAACTTTTGTGGTGCCTTCAGCTGCCTACCAAGGTAGTGTAAAAACTACCAACAGAATTCGTTCCTGGCACCTTCCCCGGTGGAGTTGTGCATGGGGTGTCTGTGGAACATTTTGTCACCGGCCGAGTCCAAAATTCAGCGATTCCCCATCTCAGCCCAGAAAGCAGGTAGAACAACTTTTCTGGTGTCTTTCAGATGCCTACCAAGGTAGGTGTAAAAACTACCAGGAGAACTCCTGTCTGGCACCTTCCGTGGTGGAGTTGTGCATGGGGTGTGGTTTGGAACATTTTGTCACCAGCCGACTCCAAAATTCAGCGGTTTCCCCATCTCAGCCCACAAAGCAGGTAGAACAACTTTTGTGGTGCCTTTCAGCTGCCTACCAAGGTAGTGTAAAAACTACCAAGAGAACTCCTGTCTGGCACCTTCCCGTGGTGGAGTTGTGCATGGGGTGTGTTTGGAACATTTTGTCACCAGCCGAGTCCAAAATTCAGCGGTTCCCCATCTCAGCCCAGAAAGCAGGTAGAACAACTTTTGTGGTGCCTTTCAAATGCCTACCAAGGTAGTGTAGAAACTACCAGGAGAACTCCTGTCTGGCACCTTCCCGGTGGAGTTGTGCATGGGGTGTGTTTGGAACATTTTGTCACCAGCCGAGTCCAAAATTCAGCGTTTCCCCCATCTCAGCCCAGAAAGCAGGTAGAACAACTTTTGTGGTGTCTTTCAGATGCCTACCAAGGTAGTGTAAAAACTACCAAAAGAATTCGTTCCTGGCACCTTCCCCGGTGGAGTTGTGCATGGGGTGTGTTTGGAACATTTTGTCACCGGCCGACTCCAAAATTCAGCGGTTCCCCATCTCAGCCCAGAAAGCAGGTAGAACAACTTTTGTGGTGTCTTTCAGATGCCTACCAATGGTAGTGTAAAAACTACCAGGAGAATTCCTGTCTGGCACCTTCCCCGGTGGAGTTGTGCATGGGGTGTGTTTGGAACATTTTGTCACCGCCGAGTCCAAAATTCAGCTGTTCCCCCATCTCAGCCCAGAAAGCAGGTAGAACAACTTTTGTGGTGTCTTTCAGATGCCTACCGGAGCAATGTAAAAACTACCAGGAGAACTCCTGTCTGGCACCTTCCCCGGTGGAGTTGTGCAAAGGTTGTGTTTGGAACATTTTGTCACCAGCCGAGTCCAAAATTCAGCGTTTCCCCATCTCAGCCCAGAAAGCAGGTAGAACAACTTTTGTGGTGTCTTTCAGATGCCTACCAAGGTAGTGTAAAAACTACCAGGAGAACTCCTGTCTGGCACCTTCCCCGGTGGAGTTGTGCATGGGGTGTGTTTGGAACATTTTGTCACCAGCCGACTCCAAAATTCAGCGTTTCCCCATCTCAGCCCAGAAAGCAGGTACAACAACTTTTCTTGTGCCTTTCAGCTGCCTACCAAGGTAGTGTAAAAACTACCAACAGAATTCGTTCCTGGCACCTTCCCCGGTGGAGTTGTGCACGGGGTGTCTGTGGAACATTTTGTCACCGGCCGAGTCCAAAATTCAGCGGTTCCCCATCTCAGCCCAGAAAGCAGGTAGAACAACTTTTGTGGTGTCTTTCAGATGCCTACCGGAGCAATGTAAAAACTACCAGGAGAACTCCTGTCTGGCACCTTCCCCGGTGGAGTTGTGCATGGGGTGTCTTTGGAACATTTTGTCACCAGCCGACTCCAAAATTCAGCGATTCCCCATCTCAGCCCAGAAAGCAGGTAGAACAACTTTTGTGGTGTCTTTCAGATGCCTACCAAGGTAGTGTAAAAACTACCAGGAGAACTCCTGCCTGGCACCTTCCCCGGTTGGAGTTGTGCATGGGGTGTGTTTGGAACATTTTGTCACCGGCCGAGTCCAAAATTCAGCGGTTCCCCATCTCAGCCCAGAAAGCAGGTAGAACAACTTTTGTGGTGCCTTTCAAATGCCTACCAAGGTAGTGTAAAAACTACCAACAGAATTCGTTCCTGGCACCTTCCCCGGTGGAGTTGTGCATGGGATGTGTTTGGAACATTTTGTCACCAGCCGACTCCAAAATTCAGCGGTTCCCCATCTCAGCCCAGAAAGCAGGTAGAACAACTTTTGTGGTGTCTTTCAGATGCCTACCAAGGTAGTGTAAAAACTACTAAGAGAACTCCTGTCTGGCACCTTCCGTGGTGGAGTTGAGCATGGGGATGTGTTTGGAACATTTTGTCACCGGCCGACTCCAAATTCAGCGATTCCCCATCTCAGCCCAGAAAGCAGGTAGAACAACTTCTGTGGTGTCTTTCAGATGCCTACCAAGGTAGTGTAAAAACTACCAAATAGAATTCGTTCCTGGCACCTTCCCCGGTGGAGTTGTGCATGGGGTGTGTTTGGAACATTTTGTCACCGGCCGTGTCCAAAATTCAGCGTTTCCCCATCTCAGCCCAGAAGCAGGTACAACAACTTTTGTGGTGCCTTTCAGCTGCCTACCAAGGTAGTGTAAAAACTACCAACAGAATTCGTTCCTGGCACCTTCCCCGGTGGAGTTGTGCATGGGGTGTCTGTGGAACATTTTGTCACCGGCCGAGTCCAAAATTCAGCGATTCCCCCATCTCAGCCCAGAAAGCAGGTAGAACAACTTTTCTGGTGTCTTTCAGATGCCTACCAAGGTAGTGTTAAAAACTACCAGGAGAACTCCTGTCTGGCACCTTCCGTGGTGGAGTTGTGCATGGGGTGTGTTTGGAACATTTTGTCACCAGCCGACTCCAAAATTCAGCGGTTCCCCATCTCAGCCCACAAAGCAGGTAGAACAACTTTTGTGGTGCCTTTCAGCTGCCTACCAAGGTAGTGTAAAAACTACCAAGAGAACTCCTGTCTGGCACCTTCCGTGGTGGAGTTGTGCATGGGGTGTGTTTGGAACATTTTGTCACCAGCCGAGTCCAAAATTCAGCGGTTCCCCATCTCAGCCCAGAAAGCAGGTAGAACAACTTTTGTGGTGCCTTTCAAATGCCTACCAAGGTAGTGTAGAAACTACCAGGAGAACTCCTGTCTGGCACCTTCCCCGGTGGAGTTGTGCATGGGGTGTGTTTGGAACATTTTGTCACCAGCCGACTCCAAAATTCAGCGTTTCCCCATCTCAGCCCAGAAAGCAGGTAGAACAACTTTTGTGGTGTCTTTCAGATGCCTACCAAGGTAGTGTAAAAACTACCAAAAGAATTCGTTCCTGGCACCTTCCCCGGTGGAGTTGTGCATGGGGTGTGTTTGGAACATTTTGTCACCGGCCGACTCCAAAATTCAGCGGTTCCCCATCTCAGCCCAGAAAGCAGGTAGAACAACTTTTGTGGTGTCTTTCAGATGCCTACCAAGGTAGTGTAAAAACTACCAGGAGAATTCCTGTCTGGCACCTTCCCCGGTGGAGTTGTGCATGGGGTGTGTTTGGAACATTTTGTCACCGGCCGAGTCCAAAATTCAGCTGTTCCCCATCTCAGCCCAGAAAGCAGGTAGAACAACTTTTGTGGTGTCTTTCAGATGCCTACCGGAGCAATGTAAAAACTACCAGGAGAACTCCTGTCTGGCACCTTCCCCGGTGGAGTTGTGCAAAGGTGTGTTTGGAACATTTTGTCACCAGCCGAGTCCAAAATTCAGCGTTTCCCCATCTCAGCCCAGAAAGCAGGTAGAACAACTTTTGTGGTGTCTTTCAGATGCCTACCAAGGTAGTGTAAAAACTACCAGGAGAACTCCTGTCTGGCACCTTCCCCGGTGGAGTTGTGCAGGGGGTGTGTTTGGAACATTTTGTCACCAGCCGACTCCAAAATTCAGCAGTTCCCCATCTCAGCCCAGAAAGCAGGTACAACAACTTTTGTGGTGCCTTTCAGATGCCTACCAAGGTAGTGTAAAAACTACCAGGAGAACTCCTGTCTGGCACCTTCCCCGGTGGAGTTGTGCATGGGGTGTGTTTGGAACATTTTGTCACCGGCCGTGTCCAAAATTCAGCGTTTCCCCATCTCAGCCCAGAAAGCAGGTACAACAACTTTTCTTGTGCCTTTCAGCTGCCTACCAAGGTAGTGTAAAAACTACCAACAGAATTCGTTCCTGGCACCTTCCCCGGTGGAGTTGTGCACGGGGTGTCTGTGGAACATTTTGTCACCGGCCGAGTCCAAAATTCAGCGGTTCCCCATCTCAGCCCAGAAAGCAGGTAGAACAACTTTTGTGGTGTCTTTCAGATGCCTACCGGAGCAATGTAAAAACTACCAGGAGAACTCCTGTCTGGCACCTTCCCCGGTGGAGTTGTGCATGGGGTGTCTTTGGAACATTTTGTCACCAGCCGACTCCAAAATTCAGCGATTCCCCATCTCAGCCCAGAAAGCAGGTAGAACAACTTTTGTGGTGTCTTTCAGATGCCTACCAAGGTAGTGTAAAAACTATCAGGAGAACTCCTGCCTGGCACCTTCCCCGGTGGAGTTGTGCATGGGGTGTGTTTGGAACATTTTGTCACCGGCCGACTCCAAAATTCAGCGATTCCCCATCTCAGCCCAGAAAGCAGGTAGAACAACTTTTCTGGTGTCTTTCAGATGCCTACCAAGGTAGTGTAAAAACTACCAGGAGAACTTCCTGTCTGGCACCTTCCGTGGTGGAGTTGTGCATGGGGTGTGTTTGGAACATTTTGTCACCAGCCGACTCCAAAATTCAGCGGTTCCCCATCTCAGCCCACAAAGCAGGTAGAACAACTTTTGTGGTGCCTTTCAGCTGCCTACCAAGGTAGTGTAAAAACTACCAAGAGAACTCCTGTCTGGCACCTTCCGTGGTGGAGTTGTGCATGGGGTGTGTTTGGAACATTTTGTCACCAGCCGACTCCAAAATTCAGCGGTTCCCCATCTCAGCCCAGAAAGCAGGTAGAACAACTTTTGTGGTGCCTTTCAGCTGCCTACCAAGGTAGTGTAAAAACTACCAAGAGAACTCCTGTCTGGCACCTTCCGTGGTGGAGTTGTGCATGGGGTGTGTTTGGAACATTTTGTCACCAGCCGAGTCCAAAATTCAGCGGTTCCCCATCTCAGCCCAGAAAGCAGGTAGAACAACTTTTGTGGTGCCTTTCAAATGCCTACCAAGGTAGTGTAGAAACTACCAGGAGAACTCCTGTCTGGCACCTTCCCCGGTGGAGTTGTGCATGGGGTGTGTTTGGAACATTTGGTCACCGGCCGACTCCAAAATTCAGCGGTTCCCCATCTCAGCCCAGAAAGCAGGTACAACAACTATTGTGGTGTCTTTCAGATGCCTACCAAGGTAGTGTAAAAACTACCAAAAGAATTCGTTCCTGGCACCTCCCGGTGGAGTTGTGCATGGGGTGTGTTTGGAACATTTTGTCACCGGCCGAGTCAAAATTCAGCTGTTCCCCATCTCAGCCCAGAAAGCAGGTACAACAACTTTTCTTGTGCCTTTCAGCTTCCTACCAAGGTAGTGTAAAAACTACCAAAAGAATTCGTTCCTGGCACCTTCCCCGTGGAGTTGTGCATGGGGTGTGTTTGGAACATTTTGTCACCGGCCGACTCCAAAATTCAGCGGTTCCCCATCTCAGCCCAGAAAGCAGGTAGAACAACTTTTGTGGTGTCTTTCAGATGCCTACCAAGGTAGTGTAAAAACTACTAAGAGAACTCCTGTCTGGCACCTTCCCCGGTGGAGTTGTGCATGGGGTGTGTTTGGAACATTTTGTCACCAGCCGAGTCCAAAATTCAGCGATTCCCCATCTCAGCCCAGAAAGCAGGTAGAACAACTTCTGTGGTGTCTTTCAGATGCCTACCAAGGTAGTGTAAAAACTACCAGAGAACTCCTGTCTGGCACCTTCCCCGGTGGAGTTGTGCATGGGGTGTGTTTGAACATTTTGTCACCGGCCGAGTCCAAAATTCAGCCGTTCCCCATCTCAGCCCAGAAAGCAGGTACAACAACTTTTCTTGTGCCTTTCAGCTGCCTACCAAGGTAGTGTAAAAACTACCAACAGAATTCGTTCCTGGCACCTTCCCCGGTGGAGTTGTGCATGGGGTGTCTGTGGAACATTTTGTCACCGGCCGAGTCACAAAATTCAGCGGTTCCCCATCTCAGCCCAGAAAGCAGGTAGAACAACTTTTGTGGTGTCTTTTAGATGCCTACCAAGGTAGTGTAAAAACTATCAAGAGAACGCTTGTCTGGCACCTTCCCCGGTGGAGTTGTGCATGGGGTGTGTTTGGAACATTTTGTCACCGGCCGAGTCCAAAATTCAGCGATTCCCCATCTCAGCCCACAAAGCAGGTAGAACAACTTTTGTGGTGCCTTTCAGCTGCCTACCAAGGTAGTGTAAAAACTACCAAGAGAACTCCTGTCTGGCACCTTCCGTGGTGGAGTTGTGCATGGGGGTGTGTTTGGAACATTTTGTCACCAGCCGAGTCCAAAATTCAGCGGTTCCCCATCTCAGCCCAGAAAGCAGGTAGAACAACTTTTGTGGTGCCTTTCAAATGCCTACCAAGGTAGTGTAGAAACTACCAGGAGAACTCCTGTCTGGCACCTTCCCCGGTGGAGTTGTGCATGGGGTGTGTTTGGAACATTTTGTCACCAGCCGACTCCAAAATTCAGCGGTTCCCCATCTCAGCCCAGAAAGCAGGTAGAACAACTTTTGTGGGTGTCTTTTAGATGCCTACCAAGGTAGTGTAAAAACTATCAAGAGAACGCTTGTCTGGCACCTTCCCCGGTGGAGTTGTGCATGGGGTGTGTTTGGAACATTTTGTCACCGGCCGAGTCCAAAATTCAGCGATTCCCCATCTCAGCCCAGAAAGCAGGTAGAACAACTTTTCTGGTGTCTTTCAGATGCCTACCAAGGTAGTGTAAAAACTAACAGGAGAACTCCTGTCTGGCACCTTCCCCGGTGGAGTTGTGCATGGGGTGTGTTTGGAACATTTGTCACCAGCCGACTCCAAAATTCAGCTGTTCCCCATCTCAGTCCACAAAGCAGGTAGAACAACTTTTGTGGTGCCTTTCAGCTGCCTACCAAGGTAGTGTAAATACTACCAGGAGAACTCCTGTCTGGCACCTTCCGTGGTGGAGTTGTGCATGGGGTGTGTTTGGAACATTTTTGTCACCAGCCGAGTCCAAAATTCAGCGGTTCCCCATCTCAGCCCAGAAAGCAGGTAGAACAACTTTTGTGGTGTCTTTCAGATGCCTACCGGAGCAATGTAAAAACTACCAGGAGAACTCCTGTCTGGCACCTTCCCCGGTGGAGTTGTGCATGGGGTGTGTTTGGAACATTTTGTCACCAGCCGAGTCCAAAATTCAGCGATTCCCCATCTCAGCCCAGAAAGCAGGTAGAACAACTTTTGTGGTGACTTTCAGATGCCTACCAAGGTAGTGTAAAAACTATCAGGAGAACTCCTGCCTGGCACCTTCCCCGGTGGAGTTGTGCATGGGGTGTGTTTGGAACATTTTGTCACCGGCCGAGTCCAAAATTCAGCGATTCCCCATCTCAGCCCAGAAAGCAGGTAGAACAACTTTTCTGGTGTCTTTCAGATGCCTACCAAGGTAGTGTAAAAACTACCAGGAGAACTCCTGTCTGGCACCTTCCGTGGTGGAGTTGTGCATGGGGTGTCGTTTGGAACATTTTGTCACCAGCCGACTCCAAAATTCAGCGGTTCCCCATCTCAGCCCACAAAGCAGGTAGAACAACTTTTGTGGTGCCTTTCAGCTGCCTACCAAGGTAGTGTAAAAACTACCAAGAGAACTCCTGTCTGGCACCTTCCGTGGTGGAGTTGTGCATGGGGTGTGTTTGGAACATTTTGTCACCAGCCGAGTCCAAAATTCAGCGGTTCCCCATCTCAGCCCAGAAAGCAGGGTAGAACAACTTTTGTGGTGCCTTTCAAATGCCTACCAAGGTAGTGTAGAAACTACCAGGAGAACTCCTGTCTGGCACCTTCCCCGGTGGAGTTGTGCATGGGGTGTGTTTGGACATTTTGTCACCAGCCGACTCCAAAATTCAGCGTTTCCCCATCTCAGCCCAGAAAGCAGGTAGAACAACTTTTGTGGTGTCTTTCAGATGCCTACCAAGGTAGTGTAAAAACTACCAAGAGAACTCCTGTCCTGGCACCTTCCCCGGTTGGAGTTGTGCATGGGGTGTGTTTGGAACATTTTGTCACCGGCCGACTCCAAAATTCAGCGATTCCCCATCTCAGCCCACAAAGCAGGTAGAACAACTTTTGTGGTGCCTTTCAAATGCCTACCAAGGTAGTGTAAAAACTACCAGGAGAACTCCTGCCTGGCACCTTCCGTGGTGGAGTTGTGCATGGGGTGTGTTTGGAACATTTTGTCACCGGCCCGAGTCCAAAATTCAGCGGTTCCCCATCTCAGCCCAGAAAGCAGGTACAACAACTTTTCTTGTGCCTTTCAGCTGCCTACCAAGGTAGTGTAAAAACTACCAAAAGAATTCGTTCCTGGCACCTTCCCCGGTGGAGTTGTGCATGGGGTGTCTTTGGAACATATTTTGTCACCGGCCGAGTCCAAAATTCAGCGGTTCCCCATCTCAGCCCAGAAAGCAGGTAGAACAACTTTTGTGGTGTCTTTCAGATGCCTACCAAGGTAGTGTAAAAACTACCAGGAGAACTCCTGTCTGGCACCTTCCCCGGTGGAGTTGTGCAGGGGGTGTGTTTGGAACATTTTGTCACCGGCCGACTCCAAAATTCAGCGATTCCCCATCTCAGCCCAGAAAGCACGTAGAACAACTTCTGTGGTGTCTTTCAGATGCCTCCCAAGGTAGTGTAAAAACTACCAGGAGAACTCCTGTCTGGCACCTTCCCCGGTGGAGTTGTGCATGGGGTGTGTTTGGAACATTTTGTCAACGGCCGAGTCAAAATTCAGCGGTTCCCCATCTCAGCCCAGAAAGCAGGTAGAACAACTTTTGTGGTGTCTTTCAGATGCCTACCGGAGCAATGTAAAAACTACCAAGAGAACTCCTGTCTGGCACCTTCCCCGGTGGAGTTGTGCATGGGGTGTGTTTGGAACATTTTGTCAACGGCCGAGTCCAAAATTCAGCTTTTCCCCATCTCAGCCCAGAAAGCAGGTAGAACAAGTTTTTTGGTGTCTTTCAAATGCCTACCAAGGTAGTGTAAAAACTACCAACAGAATTCGTTCCTGGCACCTTCCCCGGTGGAGTTGTGCATGGGGTGTGTTTGGAACATTTTGTCTCCGGCCGAGTCCAAATTCAGCGGTTCCCCATCTCAGCCCAGAAAGCAGGTACAACAACTTTTTTTGTGCCTTTCAGCTGCCTACCAAGGTAGTGTAAGAACTACAAGAGAATTCGTTCCTGGCACCTTCCCCGGTGGAGTTGTGCATGGGGTGTCTGTGGAACATTTTGTCACCAGCCGACTCCAAAATTCAGCGGTTCCCCATCTCAGCCCAGAAAGCAGGTAGAACAACTTTTCTGGTGTCTTTCAGATGCCTACCAAGGTAGTGTAAAAACTACCAGGAGAACTCCTGTCTGGCACCTTCCGTGGTGGAGTTGTGCATGGGGTGTGTTTGGAACATTTTTTTCACCAGCCGACTCCAAAATTCAGCTGTTCCCCATCTCAGCCCACAAAGCAGGTAGAACAACTTTTGTGGTGCCTTTCAGCTGCCTACCAAGGTAGTGTAAAAACTACCAACAGAATTCGTTCCTGGCACCTTCCCCGGTGGTGTTGTGCATGGGGTGTGTTTGGAACATTTTGTCACCAGCCGAGTCCAAAATTCAGCGGTTCCCCATCTCAGCCCACAAAGCAGGTAGAACAACTTTTGTGTGCCTTTCAAATGCCTACCAAGGTAGTGTAGAAACTACCAGGAGAACTCCTGTCTGGCACCTTCCCCGGTGGAGTTGTGCATGGGGTGTGTTTTGGAACATTTTGTCACCGGCCGAGTCAAAATTCAGCGTTTCCCCATCTCAGCCCAGAAAGCAGGTAGAACAACTTTTCTGGTGTCCTTTTGATGCCTACCGGAGCAATGTAAAAACTACCAGGAGAACTCCTGCCTGGCACCTTCCCCGGTGGAGTTGTGCATGGGGTGGTGTTTGGAACATTTTTGTCACCGGCCGACTCCAAAATTCAGCGATTCCCCATCTCAGCCAGAAAGCAGGTAGAACAACTTTTGTGGTGTCTTTCAGATGCCTACCGGAGCAATGTAAAAACTACCAGGAGAACTCCTGTCTGGCACCTTCCCCGGTGGAGTTGTGCATGGGGTGTGTTTTGGAACATTTTGTCACCAGCCGACTCCAAAATTCAGCGATTCCCCATCTCAGCCCAGAAAGCAGGTAGAACAACTTTTGTGGTGTCTTTCAGATGCCTACCAAGGTAGTGTAAAAACTATCAGGAGAACTCCTGCCTGGCACCTTCCCCGGTGGAGTTGTGCATGGGGTGTCTGTGGAACATTTTGTCACCGGCCGAGTCCAAAATTCAGCGATTCCCCATCTCAGCCCAGAAAGCAGGTAGAACAACTTTTCTGGTGTCTTTCAGATGCCTACCAAGGTAGTGTAAAAACTACCAAGAGAACTCCTGTCTGGCACCTTCCGTGGTGGAGTTGTGCATGGGGTGTGTTTGGAACATTTTGTCACCAGACGACTCCAAAATTCAGCGGTACCCCATCTCAGCCCACAAAGCAGGGTAGAACAACTTTTGTGGTGCCTTTCAGCTGCCTACCAAGGTAGTGTAAAAACTACCAGGAGAAACTCCTGTCTGGCACCTTCCGTGGTGGAGTTGTGCATGGGGGTGTGTTTGGAACATTTTGTCACCAGCCGAGTCCAAAATTCAGCGGTTCCCCATCTCAGCCCAGAAAAGCAGGTAGAACAACTTTTGTGGTGCCTTTCAAATGCCTACCAAGGTAGTGTAGAAACTACCAGGAGAACTCCTGTCTGGCACCTTCCCCGGTTGGAGTTGTGCATGGGGTGTGTTTGGAACATTTTGTCACCAGCCGACTCCAAAATTCAGCTGTTCCCCATCTCAGCCCAGAAAGCAGGTAGAACAACTTTTGTGGTGTCTTTCAGATGCCTACCAAGGTAGTGTAAAAACTACCAGGAGAACTCCTGCCTGGCACCTTCCCCGGTGGAGTTGTGCATGGGGTGTGTTTGGAACATTTTGTCACCGGCCGAGTCCAAAATTCAGCGGTTCCCCATCTCAGCCCAGAAAGCAGGTAGAACAACTTTTGTTGTGCCTTTCAGCTGCCTACCAAGGTAGTGTAAAAACTACCAAGAGAACTCCTGTCTGGCACCTTCCCCGGTGGAGTTGTGCATGGGGTGTGTTTGGAACATTTTGTCACCGGCCGAGTCCAAAATTCAGCCGTTCCCCATCTCAGCCCAGAAAGCAGGTACAACAACTTTTCTTGTGCCTTTCAGCTGCCTACCAAGGTAGTGTAAAAACTACCAAAAGAATTCGTTCCTGGCACCTTCCCCGGTGGAGTTGTGCATGGGGTGTGTTTGGAACATTTTGTCACCGGCCGAGTCCAAAATTCAGCGATTCCCCATCTCAGCCCAGAAAAGCAGGTAGAACAACTTTTCTGGTGTCTTTCAGATGCCTACCAAGGTAGTGTAAAAACTACCAGGAGAACTCCTGTCTGGCACCTTCCGTGGTGGAGTTGTGCATGGGGTGTGTTTGGAACATTTTGTCACCAGCCGACTCCAAAATTCAGCGGTTCCCCATCTCAGTCCACAAAGCAGGGTAGAACAACTTTTGTGGTGCCTTTCAGCTGCCTACCAAGGTAGTGTAAAAACTACCAAGAGAACTCCTGTCTGGCACCTTCCCGGTGGAGTTGTGCATGGGGTGTGTTTGGAACATTTTGTCACCGGCCGAGTCCAAAATTCAGCGGTTCCCATCTCAGCCCAGAAAGCAGGTAGAACAAGTTTTTTGGTGTGTCTTTCAAATGCCTACCAAGGTAGTGTAAAAACTACCAAACAGAATTCGTTCCTGGCACCTTCCCCGGTGGAGTTGTGCATGGGGTGTGTTTGGAACATTTTGTCACCAGCCGACTCCAAAATTCAGCGGTTCCCCATCTCAGCCCAGAAAGCAGGTACAACAACTTTTCTGGTGCCTTTCAGCTGCCTACCAAGGTAGTGTAAAAACTACCAAGAGAACTCCTGTCTGGCACCTTCCCCGGGTGGAGTTGTGCATGGGGTGTCTGTGGAACATTTTGTCACCGGCCGACTCCAAAATTCAGCGGTTCCCCATCTCAGCCCCAGAAAGCAGGTAGAAACAACTTTTGTGGTGTCTTTCAGATGCCTACCGGAGCAATGTAAAAACTACCAGGAGAACTCCTGCCTGGCACCTTCCCCGGTGGAGTTGTGCATGGGGTGTGTTTGGAACATTTTGTCACCAGCCGAGTCCAAAATTCAGCGGTTCCCCATCTCAGCCCAGAAAGCAGGTAGAACAACTTTTGTGGTGTCTTTCAGATGCCTACCAAGGTAGTGTAAAAACTATCAGGAGAACTCCTGCCTGGCACCTTCCCCGGTGGAGTTGTGCATGGGGTGTGTTTGGAACATTTTGTCACCAGCCGAGTCCAAAATTCAGCGATTCCCCATCTCAGCCCAGAAAGCAGGTAGAACAACTATTTGTGGTGTCTTTCAGATGCCTACCAAGGTAGTGTAAAAACTACCAGGAGAACTCCTGTCTGGCACCTTCCCCGGTGGAGTTGTGCATGGGGTGTGTTTGGAACATTTTGTCACCGGCCGAGTCCAAAATTCAGCGGTTCCCCATCTCAGCCCACAAAGCAGGTAGAACAACTTTTGTGGTGCCTTTCAAATGCCTACCAAGGTAGTGTAAAAACTACCAAGAGAACTCCTGTCTGGCACCTTCCGTGGTGGAGTTGTGCATGGGGTGTGTTTGGAACATTTTTGTCACCAGCCGACTCCAAAATTCAGCGGTTCCCCATCTCAGCCCAGAAAGCAGGGTAGAACAACTTTTGTGGTGCCTTTCAAATGCCTACCAAGGTAGTGTAGAAACTACCAGAAGAACTCCTGTCTGGCACCTTCCCCGGTGGAGTTGTGCATGGGGTGTGTTTGGAACATTTTGTCACCAGCCGAGTCCAAAATTCAGCGTTTCCCCATCTCAGCCCAGAAAGCAGGTAGAACAACTTTTGTGGTGTCTTTCAGATGCCTACCAAGGTAGTGTAAAAACTACCAAGAGAACTCCTGTCTGGCACCTTCCCCGGTGGAGTTGTGCATGGGGTGTCTTTGGAACATTTTGTCACCGGCCGACTCCAAAATTCAGCGTTTCCCCATCTCAGCCCAGAAAGCAGGTAGAACAACTTTTGTGGTGTCTTTCAGATGCCTACCAAGGTAGTGTAAAAACTACCAGGAGAACTCCTGTCTGGCACCTTCCCCGGTGGAGTTGTGCATGGGGTGTGTTTGGAACATTTTGTCACCGGCCGAGTCCAAAATTCAGCGATTCCCCATCTCAGCCCAGAAAGCAGGTAGAACAACTTTTGTGGTGTCTTTCAGATGCCTACCAAGGTAGTGTAAAAACTACCAGGAGAACTCCTGTCTGGCACCTTCCCCGGTGGAGTTGTGCATGGGGTGTGTTTGGAACATTGTGTCACCGGGCCGAGTCCAAAATTCAGCGGTTCCCCATCTCAGCCCAGAAAGCAGGTAGAACAAGTTTTTTGGTGTCTTTCAAATGCCTACCAAGGTAGTGTAAAAACTACCAACAGAATTCGTTCCTGGCACCTTCCCCGGTGGAGTTGTGCATGGGGTGTCTGTGGAACATTTTGTCACCGGCCGACTCCAAAATTCAGCGGTTCCCCATCTCAGCCCAGAAAGCAGGTAGAAACAACTTTTGTGGTGTCTTTCAGATGCCTACCGGAGCAATGTAAAAACTACCAGGAGAACTCCTGTCTGGCACCTTCCCCGGTGGAGTTGTGCATGGGGTGTGTTTGGAACATTTTGTCACCGGCCGAGTCCAAAATTCAGCGATTCCCCATCTCAGCCCAGAAAGCAGGTAGAACAACTTTTGTGGTGTCTTTCAGATGCCTACCAAGGTAGTGTAAAAACTACCAGGAGAACTCCTGTCTGGCACCTTCCGTGGTGGAGTTGTGCATGGGGTATGCTTGGAACATTTTGGCACCAGCCGACTCCAAAATTCAGCGGTTCCCCATCTCAGCCCACAAAGCAGGTAGAACAACTTTTGTGGTGCCTTTCAAGCTGCCTACCAAGGTAGTGTAAAAACTACCAAGAGAACTCCTGTCTGGCACCTTCCGTGGTGGAGTTGTGCATGGGGTGTGTTTGGAACATTTTGTCACCAGCCGAGTCCAAAATTCAGCGGTTCCCCATCTCAGCCCAGAAGCAGTAGAACAACTTTTGTGGTGCCTTTCAAATGCCTACCAAGGTAGTGTAGAAACTACCAGGAGAACTCCTGTCTGGCACCTTCCCCGGTGGAGTTGTGCATGGGGTGTGTTTGGAACATTTTGTCACCGGCCGACTCCAAAATTCAGCGGTTCCCCATCTCAGCCCAGAAAGCAGGTAGAACAACTTTTCTGGTGTCTTTCAGATGCCTACCAAGGTAGTGTAAAAACTACCAGGAGAACTCCTGTCTGGCACCTTCCGTGGTGGAGTTGTGCATGGGGTGTGTTTGGAACATTTTTTCACCAGCCGACTCCAAAATTCAGCTGTTCCCCATCTCAGCCCACAAAGCAGGTAGAACAACTTTTGTGGTGCCTTTCAGCTGCCTACCAAGGTAGTGTAGAAACTACCAGGAGAAACTCCTGTCTGGCACCTTCCGTGGTGGAGTTGTGCATGGGGTGTGTTTGGAACATTTTGTCACCAGCCGAGTCCAAAATTCAGCGGTTCCCCATCTCAGCCCAGAAAGCAGGTAGAACAACTTTTGTGGTGCCTTTCAAATTGCCTACCAAGGTAGTGTAGAAACTACCAGGAGAACTCCTGTCTGGCACCTTCCCCGGTGGAGTTGTGCATGGGGTGTGTTTGGAACATTTTGTCACCGGCCGAGTCCAAAATTCAGCGTTTCCCCATCTCAGCCCAGAAAGCAGGTAGAACAACTTTTGTGGTGTCCTTTTGATGCCTACCGGAGCAATGTAAAAACTACCAGGAGAACTCCTGCCTGGCACCTTCCCCGGTGGAGTTGTGCATGGGGTGTGTTTGGAACATTTTGTCACCGGCCGACTCCAAAATTCAGCGATTCCCCCATCTCAGCCCAGAAAGCAGGTAGAACAACTTTTGTGGTGTCTTTCAGATGCCTACCGGAGCAATGTAAAAACTACCAGGAGAACTCCTGTCTGGCACCTTCCCCGGTGGAGTTGTGCATGGGGTGTGTTTGGAACATTTTGACACCAGCCGACTCCAAAATTCAGCGATTCCCCATCTCAGCCCAGAAAGCAGGTAGAACAACTTTTGTGGTGTCTTTCAGATGCCTACCAAGGTAGTGTAAAAACTATCAGGAGAACTCCTGCCTGGCACCTTCCCCGGTGGAGTTGTGCATGGGGTGTCTGTGGAACATTTTGTCACCGGCCGAGTCCAAAATTCAGCGATTCCCCATCTCAGCCCAGAAAGCAGGTAGAACAACTTTTCTGGTGTCTTTCAGATGCCTACCAAGGTAGTGTAAAAACTACCAAGAGAACTCCTGTCTGGCACCTTCCGTGGTGGAGTTGTGCATGGGGTGTGTTTGGAACATTTTGTCACCAGACGACTCCAAAAATTCAGCGGTACCCCATCTCAGCCCACAAAGCAGGTAGAACAACTTTTGTGGTGCCTTTCAGCTGCCTACCAAGGTAGTGTAAAAACTACCAGGAGAACTCCTGTCTGGCACCTTCCGTGGTGGAGTTGTGCATGGGGTGTGTTTGGAACATTTTGTCACCAGCCGAGTCCAAAATTCAGCGGTTCCCCATCTCAGCCCAGAAAGCAGGTAGAACAACTTTTGTGGTGCCTTTCAAATGCCTACCAAGGTAGTGTAGAAACTACCAGGAGAACTCCTGTCTGGCACCTTCCCCGGTGAGTTGTGCATGGGGTGTGTTTGGAACATTTTGTCACCAGCCGACTCCAAAATTCAGCTGTTCCCCCATCTCAGCCCAGAAAGCAGGTAGAACAACTTTTGTGGTGTCTTTCAGATGCCTACCAAGGTAGTGTAAAAACTACCAGGAGAACTCCTGCCTGGCACCTTCCCCGGTGGAGTTGTGCATGGGGTGTGTTTGGAACATTTTGTCACCGGCCGAGTCCAAAATTCAGCGGTTTCCCCATCTCAGCCCAGAAAGCAGGGTAGAACAACTTTTGTCTGTGCCTTTCAGCTGCCTACCAAGGTAGTGTAAAAACTACCAAGAGAACTCCTGTCTGGCACCTTCCCCGGTGGAGTTGTGCATGGGGTGTGTTTGGAACATTTTGTCACCGGCCGAGTCCAAAATTCAGCCGTTCCCCATCTCAGCCCAGAAAGCAGGTACAACAACTTTTCTTGTGCCTTTCAGCTGCCTACCAAGGTAGTGTAAAAACTACCAAAAGAATTCGTTCCTGGCACCTTCCCCGGTGGAGTTGTGCATGGGGTGTGTTTGGAACATTTTGTCACCAGCCGAGTCCAAAATTCAGCGGTTCCCCATCTCAGCCCAGAAAGCAGGTAGAACAACTTTTGTGGTGCCTTTCAAATGCCTACCAAGGTAGTGTAGAAACTACCAGGAGAAACTCCTGTCTGGCACCTTCCCCGGTGGAGTTGTGCATGGGGTGTGTTTGGAACATTTTGTCACCAGCCGACTCCAAAATTCAGCGGTTCCCCATCTCAGCCCAGAAAGCAGGTAGAACAACTTTTGTGGTGTCTTTCAGATGCCTACCAAGGTAGTGTAAAAACTACCAACAGAATTCGTTCCTGGCACCTTCCCCGGTGGAGTTGTGCATGGGGTGTGTTTGGAACATTTTGTCACCGGCCGAGTCCAAAATTCAGCGGTTCCCCCATCTCAGCCCAGAAAGCAGGTAGAACAACTTTTGTGGTGTCTTTCAGATGCCTACCAAGGTAGTGTAAAAACTACCAAGAGAACTCCTGTCTGGCACCTTCCCCGGTGGAGTTGTGCATGGGGTGTGTTTGGAACATTTTGTCACCGGCCGAGTCCAAAATTCAGCCGTTCCCCATCTCAGCCCAGAAAGCAGGTACAACAACTTTTCTGTGCCTTTCAGCTGCCTACCAAGGTAGTGTAAAAACTACCAAAAGAATTCGTTCCTGGCACCTTCCCCGGTGGAGTTGTGCATGGGGTGTGTTTGGAACATTTTGTCACCGGCCGAGTCCAAAATTCAGCGATTCCCCATCTCAGCCCAGAAAGCAGGTAGAACAACTTTTCTGGTGTCTTTCAGATGCCTACCAAGGTAGTGTAAAAACTACCAGGAGAACTCCTGTCTGGCACCTTCCGTGGTGGAGTTGTGCATGGGGTGTGTTTGGAACATTTTGTCACCAGCCGACTCCAAAATTCAGCGTTTCCCCATCTCAGCCCAGAAAGCAGGTAGAACAACTTTTGTGGTGCCTTTCAGCTGCCTACCAAGGTAGTGTAAAAACTACCAAGAGAACTCCTGTCTGGCACCTTCCCCGGTGGAGTTGTGCATGGGGTGTGTTTGGAACATTTTGTCACCGGCCGAGTCCAAAATTCAGCGGTTCCCCATCTCAGCCCAGAAAGCAGGTAGAACAAGTTTTTTGGTGTCTTTCAAATGCCTACCAAGGTAGTGTAAAAACTACCAGGAGAACTCCTGTCTGGCACCTTCCGTGGTGGAGTTGTGCATGGGGTGTGTTTGGAACATTTTGTCACCAGCCGACTCCAAAATTCAGCGGTTCCCCATCTCAGCCCAGAAAGCAGGTACAACAACTTTTCTGGTGCCTTTCAGCTGCCTACCAAGGTAGTGTAAAAACTACCAAGAGAACTCCTGTCTGGCACCTTCCCCGGTGGAGTTGTGCATGGGGTGTCTGTGGAACATTTTGTCACCCGGCCGACTCCAAAATTCAGCGGTTCCCCATCTCAGCCCCAGAAAGCAGGTAGAACAACTTTTGTGGTGTCTTTCAGATGCCTACCGGAGCAATGTAAAAACTACCAGGAGAACTCCTGCCTGGCACCTTCCCCGGTGGAGTTGTGCATGGGGTGTGTTTGGAACATTTTGTCACCAGCCGAGTCCAAAATTCAGCGGTTCCCCATCTCAGCCCAGAAAGCAGGTAGAACAACTTTTGTGGTGTCTTTCAGATGCCTACCAAGGTAGTGTAAAAACTATCAGGAGAACTCCTGCCTGGCACCTTCCCCGGTGGAGTTGTGCATGGGGTGTGTTTGGAACATTTTGTCACCGGCCGAGTCCAAAATTCAGCGATTCCCCATCTCAGCCCAGAAAGCAGGTAGAACAACTTTTGTGGTGTCCTTTCAGATGCCTACCAAGGTAGTGTAAAAACTACCAGGAGAACTCCTGTCTGGCACCTTCCCCGGTGGAGTTGTGCATGGGGTGTGTTTGGAACATTTTGTCACCGGCCGAGTCCAAAATTCAGCGGTTCCCCATCTCAGCCCACAAAGCAGGTAGAACAACTTTTGTGGTGCCTTTCAAATGCCTACCAAGGTAGTTTAAAAACTACCAAGAGAACTCCTGTCTGGCACCTTCCGTGGTGGAGTTGTGCATGGGGTGTGTTTGGAACATTTTGTCACCAGCCGACTCCAAAATTCAGCGGTTCCCCCATCTCAGCCCAGAAAGCAGGTAGAACAACTTTTGTGGTGTCTTTCAGATGCCTACCAAGGTAGTGTAAAAACTACCAAGAGAACTCCTGTCTGGCACCTTCCCCGGTGGAGTTGTGCATGGGGTGTCTTTGGAACATTTTGTCACCGGCCGACTCCAAAATTCAGCGTTTCCCCATCTCAGCCCAGAAAGCAGGTAGAACAACTTTTGTGGTGTCTTTCAGATGCCTACCAAGGTAGTGTAAAAACTACCAGGAGAACTCCTGTCTGGCACCTTCCCCGGTGGAGTTGTGCATGGGGTTGTGTTTGGAACATTTTGTCACCGGCCGAGTCCAAAATTCAGCGATTCCCCATCTCAGCCCAGAAAGCAGGTAGAACAACTTTTGTGGTGTCTTTCAGATGCCTACCAAGGTAGTGTAAAAACTACCAGGAGAACTCCTGTCTGGCACCTTCCCCGGTGGAGTTGTGCATGGGGTGTGTTTGGAACATTTTGTCACCGGCCGACTCCAAAATTCAGCGGTTCCCCATCTCAGCCCAGAAAGCAGGTAGAACAACTTTTGTGGTGTCTTTCAGATGCCTACCAAGGTAGTGTAGAAACTACCAGGAGAACTCCTGTCTGGCACCTTCCCCGGTGGAGTTGTGCATGGGGTGTGTTTGGAACATTTTGTCACCGGCCGAGTCCAAAATTCAGCGTTTCCCCATCTCAGCCCAGAAAGCAGGTAGAACAACTTTTGTGGTGTCCTTTTGATGCCTACCGGAGCAATGTAAAAACTACCAGGAGAACTCCTGCCTGGCACCTTCCCCGGTGGAGTTGTGCATGGGGTGTGTTTGGAACATTTTGTCACCGGCTGACTCCAAAATTCAGCGATTCCCCATCTCAGCCCAGAAAGCAGGTAGAACAACTTTTGTGGTGTCTTTCAGATGCCTACCGGAGCAATGTAAAAACTACCAGGAGAACTCCTGTCTGGCACCTTCCGTGGTGGAGTTGTGCATGGGGTGTGTTTGGAACATTTTGTCACCAGCCGACTCCAAAATTCAGCGGTTCCCCATCTCAGCCCAGAAAGCAGGTAGAACAACTTTTGTGGTGTCTTTCAGATGCCTACCAAGGTAGTGTAAAAACTATCAGGAGAACTCCTGCCTGGCACCTTCCCCGGTGGAGTTGTGCATGGGGTGTCTGTGGAACATTTTGTCACCGGCCGAGTCCAAAATTCAGCGTTTCCCCATCTCAGCCCAGAAAGCAGGTAGAACAACTTTTGTGGTGCCTTTCAGCTGCCTACCAAGGTAGTGTAAAAACTACCAAGAGAACTCCTGTCTGGCACCTTCCGTGGTGGAGTTGTGCATGGGGTGTGTTTGGAACATTTTGTCACCAGACGACTCCAAAATTCAGCGGTACCCCATCTCAGCCCACAAAGCAGGTAGAACAACTTTTGTGGTGCCTTTCAGCTGCCTACCAAGGTAGTGTAAAAACTACCAGGAGAACTCCTGTCTGGCACCTTCCGTGGTGGAGTTGTGCATGGGGTGTGTTTGGAACATTTTGTCACCAGCCGAGTCCAAAATTCAGCGGTTCCCCATCTCAGCCCAGAAAGCAGGTAGAACAACTTTTGTGGTGCCTTTCAAATGCCTACCAAGGTAGTGTAGAAACTACCAGGAGAACTCCTGTCTGGCACCTTCCCCGGTGGAGTTGTGCATGGGGTGTGTTTGGAACATTTTGTCACCAGCCGACTCCAAAATTCAGCTGTTCCCCATCTCAGCCCAGAAAGCAGGTAGAACAACTTTTGTGGTGTCTTTCAGATGCCTACCAAGGTAGTGTAAAAACTACCAGGAGAACTCCTGCCTGGCACCTTCCCCGGTGGAGTTGTGCATGGGGTGTGTTTGGAACATTTTGTCACCGGCCGAGTCCAAAATTCAGCGGTTCCCCATCTCAGCCCAGAAAGCAGGTAGAACAACTTTTGTGGTGCCTTTCAGCTGCCCTACCAAGGTAGTGTAAAAACTACCAAGAGAACTCCTGTCTGGCACCTTCCCCGGTGGAGTTGTGCATGGGGTGTGTTTGGAACATTTTGTCACCGGCCGAGTCCAAAATTCAGCCGTTCCCCATCTCAGCCCAGAAAGCAGGTACAACAACTTTTCTTGTGCCTTTCAGCTGCCTACCAAGGTAGTGTAAAAACTACCAAAAGAATTCGTTCCTGGCACCTTCCCCGGTGGAGTTGTGCATGGGGTGTGTTTGGAACATTTTGTCACCGGCCGAGTCCAAAATTCAGCGATTCCCCATCTCAGCCCAGAAAGCAGGTAGAACAACTTTTCTGGTGTCTTTCAGATGCCTACCAAGGTAGTGTAAAAACTACCAGGAGAACTCCTGTCTGGCACCTTCCGTGGTGGAGTTGTGCATGGGGTGTGTTTGGAACATTTTGTCACCAGCCGAGTCCAAAATTCAGCGGTTCCCCATCTCAGTCCACAAAGCAGGTAGAACAACTTTTGTGGTGCCTTTCAGCTGCCTACCAAGGTAGTGTAAAAACTACCAAGAGAACTCCTGTCTGGCACCTTCCCCGGTGGAGTTGTGCATGGGGTGTGTTTGGAACATTTTGTCACCGGCCGACTCCAAAATTCAGCGTTTCCCCATCTCAGCCCAGAAAGCAGGTAGAACAAGTTTTTTGGTGTCTTTCAAATGCCTACCAAGGTAGTGTAAAAACTACCAACAGAATTCGTTCCTGGCACCTTCCCCGGTGGAGTTGTGCATGGGGTGTGTTTGGAACATTTTGTCACCAGCCGACTCCAAAATTCAGCGGTTCCCCATCTCAGCCCAGAAAGCAGGTACAACAACTTTTCTGGTGCCTTTCAGCTGCCTACCAAGGTAGTGTAAAAACTACCAAGAGAACTCCTGTCTGGCACCTTCCCCGGTGGAGTTGTGCATGGGGTGTCTGTGGAACATTTTGTCACCGGCCGACTCCAAAATTCAGCCGTTCCCCATCTCAGCCCCAGAAAGCAGGTAGAACAACTTTTGTGGTGTCTTTCAGATGCCTACCGGAGCAATGTAAAAACTACCAGGAGAACTCCTGCCTGGCACCTTCCCCGGTGGAGTTGTGCATGGGGTGTGTTTGGAACATTTTGTCACCAGCCGACTCCAAAATTCAGCGTTTCCCCATCTCAGCCCAGAAAGCAGGTAGAACAACTTTTGTGGTGTCTTTTAGATGCCTACCAAGGTAGTGTAAAAACTATCAGGAGAACTCCTGCCTGGCACCTTCCCCGGTGGAGTTGTGCATGGGGTGTGTTTGGAACATTTTGTCACCGGCCGAGTCCAAAATTCAGCGATTCCCCATCTCAGCCCAGAAAGCAGGTAGAACAACTTTTGTGGTGTCTTTCAGATGCCTACCAAGGTAGTGTAAAAACTACCAGGAGAACTCCTGTCTGGCACCTTCCCCGGTGGAGTTGTGCATGGGGTGTGTTTGGAACATTTTGTCACCGGCCGAGTCCAAAATTCAGCGGTTCCCCATCTCAGCCCACAAAGCAGGTAGAACAACTTTTGTGGTGCCTTTCAAATGCCTACCAAGGTAGTTTAAAAACTACCAAGAGAACTCCTGTCTGGGACCTTCCGTGGTGGAGTTGTGCATGGGGTGTGTTTGGAACATTTTGTCACCAGCCGACTCCAAAATTCAGCGGTTCCCCATCTCAGCCCAGAAAGCAGGTAGAACAACTTTTGTGGTGCCTTTCAAATGCCTACCAAGGTAGTGTAGAAACTACCAGAAGAACTCCTGTCTGGCACCTTCCCCGGTGGAGTTGTGCATGGGGTGTGTTTGGAACATTTTGTCACCAGCCGAGTCCAAAATTCAGCGTTTCCCCATCTCAGCCCAGAAAGCAGGTAGAACAACTTTTGTGGTGTCTTTCAGATGCCTACCAAGGTAGTGTAAAAACTACCAAGAGAACTCCTGTCTGGCACCTTCCCCGGTGGAGTTGTGCATGGGGTGTCTTTGGAACATTTTGTCACCGGCCGACTCCAAAATTCAGCGTTTCCCCATCTCAGCCCAGAAAGCAGGTAGAACAACTTTTGTGGTGTCTTTCAGATGCCTACCAAGGTAGTGTAAAAACTACCAGGAGAACTCCTGTCTGGCACCTTCCCCGGTGGAGTTGTGCATGGGGTGTGTTTGGAACATTTTGTCACCGGCCGAGTCCAAAATTCAGCGATTCCCCATCTCAGCCCAGAAAGCAGGTAGAACAACTTTTGTGGTGTCTTTCAGATGCCTACCAAGGTAGTGTAAAAACTACCAGGAGAACTCCTGTCTGGCACCTTCCCCGGTGGAGTTGTGCATGGGGTGTGTTTGGAACATTGTGTCACCGGCCGAGTCCAAAATTCAGCGGTTCCCCATCTCAGCCCAGAAAGCAGGTAGAACAAGTTTTTTGGTGTCTTTCAAATGCCTACCAAGGTAGTGTAAAAACTACCAACAGAATTCGTTCCTGGCACCTTCCCCGGTGGAGTTGTGCATGGGGTGTCTGTGGAACATTTTGTCACCGGCCGACTCCAAAATTCAGCGGTTCCCCATCTCAGCCCAGAAAGCAGGTAGAACAACTTTTGTGGTGTCTTTCAGATGCCTACCGGAGCAATGTAAAAACTACCAGGAGAACTCCTGTCTGGCACCTTCCCCGGTGGAGTTGTGCATGGGGTGTGTTTGGAACATTTTGTCACCGGCCGAGTCCAAAATTCAGCGATTCCCCATCTCAGCCCAGAAAGCAGGTAGAACAACTTTTGTGGTGTCTTTCAGATGCCTACCAAGGTAGTGTAAAAACTATCAGGAGAACTCCTGCCTGGCACCTTCCCCGGTGGAGTTGTGCATGGGGTATGCTTGGAACATTTTGGCACCAGCCGACTCCAAAATTCAGCGGTTCCCCATCTCAGCCCACAAAGCAGGTAGAACAACTTTTGTGGTGCCTTTCAGCTGCCTACCAAGGTAGTGTAAAAACTACCAAGAGAACTCCTGTCTGGCACCTTCCGTGGTGGAGTTGTGCATGGGGTGTGTTTGGAACATTTTGTCACCAGCCGAGTCCAAAATTCAGCGGTTCCCCATCTCAGCCCAGAAAGCAGGTAGAACAACTTTTGTGGTGCCTTTCAAATGCCTACCAAGGTAGTGTAGAAACTACCAGGAGAACTCCTGTCTGGCACCTTCCGTGGTGGAGTTGTGCATGGGGTGTGTTTGGAACATTTTGTCACCAGCCGAGTCCAAAATTCAGCGGTTCCCCATCTCAGCCCAGAAAGCAGGTAGAACAACTTTTGTGGTGCCTTTCAAATGCCTACCAAGGTAGTGTAGAAACTACCAGGAGAACTCCTGTCTGGCACCTTCCCCGGTGGAGTTGTGCATGGGGTGTGTTTGGAACATTTTGTCACCAGCCGACTCCAAAATTCAGCTGTTCCCCATCTCAGCCCAGAAAGCAGGTAGAACAACTTTTGTGGTGTCTTTCAGATGCCTACCAAGGTAGTGTAAAAACTACCAGGAGAACTCCTGCCTGGCACCTTCCCCGGTGGAGTTGTGCATGGGGTGTGTTTGGAACATTTTGTCACCGGCCGAGTCCAAAATTCAGCGGTTCCCCATCTCAGCCCAGAAAGCAGGTAGAACAACTTTTGTTGTGCCTTTCAGCTGCCTACCAAGGTAGTGTAAAAACTACCAAGAGAACTCCTGTCTGGCACCTTCCCCGGTGGAGTTGTGCATGGGGTGTGTTTGGAACATTTTGTCACCGGCCGAGTCCAAAATTCAGCCGTTCCTCATCTCAGCCCAGAAAGCAGGTACAACAACTTTTCTTGTGCCTTTCAGCTGCCTACCAAGGTAGTGTAAAAACTACCAAAAGAATTCGTTCCTGGCACCTTCCCCGGTGGAGTTGTGCATGGGGTGTGTTTGGAACATTTTGTCACCGGCCGAGTCCAAAATTCAGCGATTCCCCATCTCAGCCCAGAAAGCAGGTAGAACAACTTTTCTGGTGTCTTTCAGATGCCTACCAAGGTAGTGTAAAAACTACCAGGAGAACTCCTGTCTGGCACCTTCCCCGGTGGAGTTGTGCATGGGGTGTGTTTGGAACATTTTGTCACCAGCCGACTCCAAAATTCAGCGGTTCCCCATCTCAGCCCAGAAAGCAGGTACAACAACTTTTCTTGTGCCTTTCAGCTGCCTACCAAGGTAGTGTAAAAACTACCAGGAGAACTCCTGTCTGGCACCTTCCCCGGTGGAGTTGTGCATGGGGTGTGTTTGGAACATTTTGTCACCGGCCGAGTCCAAAATTCAGCGGTTCCCCATCTCAGCCCACAAAGCAGGTAGAACAACTTTTGTGGTGCCTTTCAAATGCCTACCAAGGTAGTTTAAAAACTACCAAGAGAACTCCTGTCTGGCACCTTCCGTGGTGGAGTTGTGCATGGGGTGTGTTTGGAACATTTTGTCACCAGCCGACTCCAAAATTCAGCGGTTCCCCATCTCAGCCCAGAAAGCAGGTAGAACAACTTTTGTGGTGCCTTTCAAATGCCTACCAAGGTAGTGTAGAAACTACCAGAAGAACTCCTGTCTGGCACCTTCCCCGGTGGAGTTGTGCATGGGGTGTGTTTGGAACATTTTGTCACCAGCCGAGTCCAAAATTCAGCGTTTCCCCATCTCAGCCCAGAAAGCAGGTAGAACAACTTTTGTGGTGTCTTTCAGATGCCTACCAAGGTAGTGTAAAAACTACCAAGAGAACTCCTGTCTGGCACCTTCCCCGGTGGAGTTGTGCATGGGGTGTCTTTGGAACATTTTGTCACCGGCCGACTCCAAAATTCAGCGTTTCCCCATCTCAGCCCAGAAAGCAGGTAGAACAACTTTTGTGGTGTCTTTCAGATGCCTACCAAGGTAGTGTAAAAACTACCAGGAGAACTCCTGTCTGGCACCTTCCCCGGTGGAGTTGTGCATGGGGTGTGTTTGGAACATTTTGTCACCGGCCGAGTCCAAAATTCAGCGATTCCCCATCTCAGCCCAGAAAGCAGGTAGAACAACTTTTGTGGTGTCTTTCAGATGCCTACCAAGGTAGTGTAAAAACTACCAGGAGAACTCCTGTCTGGCACCTTCCCCGGTGGAGTTGTGCATGGGGTGTGTTTGGAACATTGTGTCACCGGCCGAGTCCAAAATTCAGCGGTTCCCCATCTCAGCCCAGAAAGCAGGTAGAACAAGTTTTTTGGTGTCTTTCAAATGCCTACCAAGGTAGTGTAAAAACTACCAAAAGAATTCGTTCCTGGCACCTTCCCCGGTGGAGTTGTGCATGGGGTGTGTTTGGAACATTTTGTCACCGGCCGAGTCCAAAATTCAGCGATTCCCCATCTCAGCCCAGAAAGCAGGTAGAACAACTTTTCTGGTGTCTTTCAGATGCCTACCAAGGTAGTGTAAAAACTACCAGGAGAACTCCTGTCTGGCACCTTCCCCGGTGGAGTTGTGCATGGGGTGTGTTTGGAACATTTTGTCACCAGCCGACTCCAAAATTCAGCGGTTCCCCATCTCAGCCCAGAAAGCAGGTAGAACAACTTTTGTGGTGTCTTTCAGATGCCTACCAAGGTAGTGTAAAAACTACCAAGAGAACTCCTGTCTGGCACCTTCCCCGGTGGAGTTGTGCATGGGGTGTGTTTGGAACATTTTGTCACCGGCCGAGTCCAAAATTCAGCGGTTCCCCATCTCAGCCCAGAAAGCAGGTACAACAACTTTTCTTGTGCCTTTCAGCTGCCTACCAAGGTAGTGTAAAAACTACCAACAGAATTCGTTCCTGGCACCTTCCCCGGTGGAGTTGTGCATGGGGTGTGTTTGGAACATTTTGTCACCAGCCGACTCCAAAATTCAGCGGTTCCCCATCTCAGCCCAGAAAGCAGGTACAACAACTTTTCTGGTGCCTTTCAGCTGCCTACCAAGGTAGTGTAAAAACTACCAGGAGAACTCCTGTCTGGCACCTTCCCCGGTGGAGTTGTGCATGGGGTGTGTTTGGAACATTTTGTCACCG
The DNA here is from genome assembly GCF_023638135.1 of Falco biarmicus. Lineage (NCBI taxonomy): Eukaryota > Metazoa > Chordata > Aves > Falconiformes > Falconidae > Falco > Falco biarmicus. The sequence goes on from NW_026611721.1 coordinate 255,588, forward strand.
GCCGAGTCCAAAATTCAGCGGTTCCCCATCTCAGCCCACAAAGCAGGTAGAACAACTTTTGTGGTGCCTTTCAAATGCCTACCAAGGTAGTTTAAAAACTACCAAGAGAACTCCTGTCTGGCACCTTCCGTGGTGGAGTTGTGCATGGGGTGTGTTTGGAACATTTTGTCACCAGCCGACTCCAAAATTCAGCGGTTCCCCATCTCAGCCCAGAAAGCAGGTAGAACAACTTTTGTGGTGCCTTTCAAATGCCTACCAAGGTAGTGTAGAAACTACCAGAAGAACTCCTGTCTGGCACCTTCCCCGGTGGAGTTGTGCATGGGGTGTGTTTGGAACATTTTGTCACCAGCCGAGTCCAAAATTCAGCGTTTCCCCATCTCAGCCCAGAAAGCAGGTAGAACAACTTTTGTGGTGTCTTTCAGATGCCTACCAAGGTAGTGTAAAAACTACCAAGAGAACTCCTCTCTGGCACCTTCCCCGGTGGAGTTGTGCATGGGGTGTCTTTGGAACATTTTGTCACCGGCCGACTCCAAAATTCAGCGTTTCCCCATCTCAGCCCAGAAAGCAGGTAGAACAACTTTTGTGGTGTCTTTCAGATGCCTACCAAGGTAGTGTAAAAACTACCAGGAGAACTCCTGTCTGGCACCTTCCCCGGTGGAGTTGTGCATGGGGTGTGTTTGGAACATTTTGTCACCGGCCGAGTCCAAAATTCAGCGATTCCCCATCTCAGCCCAGAAAGCAGGTAGAACAACTTTTGTGGTGTCTTTCAGATGCCTACCAAGGTAGTGTAAAAACTACCAGGAGAACTCCTGTCTGGCACCTTCCCCGGTGGAGTTGTGCATGGGGTGTGTTTGGAACATTGTGTCACCGGCCGAGTCCAAAATTCAGCGGTTCCCCATCTCAGCCCAGAAAGCAGGTAGAACAAGTTTTTTGGTGTCTTTCAAATGCCTACCAAGGTAGTGTAAAAACTACCAACAGAATTCGTTCCTGGCACCTTCCCCGGTGGAGTTGTGCATGGGGTGTCTGTGGAACATTTTGTCACCGGCCGAGTCCAAAATTCAGCGGTTCCCCATCTCAGCCCAGAAAGCAGGTAGAACAACTTTTGTGGTGTCTTTCAGATGCCTACCGGAGCAATGTAAAAACTACCAGGAGAACTCCTGTCTGGCACCTTCCCCGGTGGAGTTGTGCATGGGGTGTGTTTGGAACATTTTGTCACCGGCCGAGTCCAAAATTCAGCGATTCCCCATCTCAGCCCAGAAAGCAGGTAGAACAACTTTTGTGGTGTCTTTCAGATGCCTACCAAGGTAGTGTAAAAACTATCAGGAGAACTCCTGCCTGGCACCTTCCCCGGTGGAGTTGTGCATGGGGTGTGTTTGGAACATTTTGGCACCAGCCGAGTCCAAAATTCAGCGGTTCCCCATCTCAGCCCACAAAGCAGGTAGAACAACTTTTGTGGTGCCTTTCAGCTGCCTACCAAGGTAGTGTAAAAACTACCAAGAGAACTCCTGTCTGGCACCTTCCGTGGTGGAGTTGTGCATGGGGTGTGTTTGGAACATTTTGTCACCAGCCGAGTCCAAAATTCAGCGGTTCCCCATCTCAGCCCAGAAAGCAGGTAGAACAACTTTTGTGGTGCCTTTCAAATGCCTACCAAGGTAGTGTAGAAACTACCAGGAGAACTCCTGTCTGGCACCTTCCGTGGTGGAGTTGTGCATGGGGTGTGTTTGGAACATTTTGTCACCAGCCGAGTCCAAAATTCAGCGGTTCCCCATCTCAGCCCAGAAAGCAGGTAGAACAACTTTTGTGGTGCCTTTCAAATGCCTACCAAGGTAGTGTAGAAACTACCAGGAGAACTCCTGTCTGGCACCTTCCCCGGTGGAGTTGTGCATGGGGTGTGTTTGGAACATTTTGTCACCAGCCGACTCCAAAATTCAGCTGTTCCCCATCTCAGCCCAGAAAGCAGGTAGAACAACTTTTGTGGTGTCTTTCAGATGCCTACCAAGGTAGTGTAAAAACTACCAAGAGAACTCCTGTCTGGCACCTTCCCCGGTGGAGTTGTGCATGGGGTGTGTTTGGAACATTTTGTCACCGGCCGAGTCCAAAATTCAGCCGTTCCCCATCTCAGCCCAGAAAGCAGGTACAACAACTTTTCTTGTGCCTTTCAGCTGCCTACCAAGGTAGTGTAAAAACTACCAAAAGAATTCGTTCCTGGCACCTTCCCCGGTGGAGTTGTGCATGGGGTGTGTTTGGAACATTTTGTCACCGGCCGAGTCCAAAATTCAGCGATTCCCCATCTCAGCCCAGAAAGCAGGTAGAACAACTTTTCTGGTGTCTTTCAGATGCCTACCAAGGTAGTGTAAAAACTACCAGGAGAACTCCTGTCTGGCACCTTCCCCGGTGGAGTTGTGCATGGGGTGTGTTTGGAACATTTTGTCACCAGCCGACTCCAAAATTCAGCGGTTCCCCATCTCAGTCCACAAAGCAGGTAGAACAACTTTTGTGGTGCCTTTCAGCTGCCTACCAAGGTAGTGTAAAAACTACCAAGAGAACTCCTGTCTGGCACCTTCCCCGGTGGAGTTGTGCATGGGGTGTGTTTGGAACATTTTGTCACCGGCCGAGTCCAAAATTCAGCGTTTCCCCATCTCAGCCCAGAAAGCAGGTAGAACAAGTTTTTTGGTGTCTTTCAAATGCCTACCAAGGTAGTGTAAAAACTACCAACAGAATTCGTTCCTGGCACCTTCCCCGGTGGAGTTGTGCATGGGGTGTGTTTGGAACATTTTGTCACCAGCCGACTCCAAAATTCAGCGGTTCCCCATCTCAGCCCAGAAAGCAGGTAGAACAACTTTTCTGGTGCCTTTCAGCTGCCTACCAAGGTAGTGTAAAAACTACCAAGAGAACTCCTGTCTGGCACCTTCCCCGGTGGAGTTGTGCATGGGGTGTCTGTGGAACATTTTGTCACCGGCCGACTCCAAAATTCAGCCGTTCCCCATCTCAGCCCCAGAAAGCAGGTAGAACAACTTTTGTGGTGTCTTTCAGATGCCTACCGGAGCAATGTAAAAACTACCAGGAGAACTCCTGCCTGGCACCTTCCCCGGTGGAGTTGTGCATGGGGTGTGTTTGGAACATTTTGTCACCAGCCGACTCCAAAATTCAGCGTTTCCCCATCTCAGCCCAGAAAGCAGGTAGAACAACTTTTGTGGTGTCTTTTAGATGCCTACCAAGGTAGTGTAAAAACTATCAGGAGAACTCCTGCCTGGCACCTTCCCCGGTGGAGTTGTGCATGGGGTGTGTTTGGAACATTTTGTCACCGGCCGAGTCCAAAATTCAGCGATTCCCCATCTCAGCCCAGAAAGCAGGTAGAACAACTTTTGTGGTGTCTTTCAGATGCCTACCAAGGTAGTGTAAAAACTACCAGGAGAACTCCTGTCTGGCACCTTCCCCGGTGGAGTTGTGCATGGGGTGTGTTTGGAACATTTTGTCACCGGCCGAGTCCAAAATTCAGCGGTTCCCCATCTCAGCCCACAAAGCAGGTAGAACAACTTTTGTGGTGCCTTTCAAATGCCTACCAAGGTAGTTTAAAAACTACCAAGAGAACTCCTGTCTGGCACCTTCCGTGGTGGAGTTGTGCATGGGGTGTGTTTGGAACATTTTGTCACCAGCCGACTCCAAAATTCAGCGGTTCCCCATCTCAGCCCAGAAAGCAGGTAGAACAACTTTTGTGGTGCCTTTCAAATGCCTACCAAGGTAGTGTAGAAACTACCAGAAGAACTCCTGTCTGGCACCTTCCCCGGTGGAGTTGTGCATGGGGTGTGTTTGGAACATTTTGTCACCAGCCGAGTCCAAAATTCAGCGTTTCCCCATCTCAGCCCAGAAAGCAGGTAGAACAACTTTTGTGGTGTCTTTCAGATGCCTACCAAGGTAGTGTAAAAACTACCAAGAGAACTCCTGTCTGGCACCTTCCCCGGTGGAGTTGTGCATGGGGTGTCTTTGGAACATTTTGTCACCGGCCGACTCCAAAATTCAGCGTTTCCCCATCTCAGCCCAGAAAGCAGGTAGAACAACTTTTGTGGTGTCTTTCAGATGCCTACCAAGGTAGTGTAAAAACTACCAGGAGAACTCCTGTCTGGCACCTTCCCCGGTGGAGTTGTGCATGGGGTGTGTTTGGAACATTTTGTCACCGGCCGAGTCCAAAATTCAGCGATTCCCCATCTCAGCCCAGAAAGCAGGTAGAACAACTTTTGTGGTGTCTTTCAGATGCCTACCAAGGTAGTGTAAAAACTACCAGGAGAACTCCTGTCTGGCACCTTCCCCGGTGGAGTTGTGCATGGGGTGTGTTTGGAACATTGTGTCACCGGCCGAGTCCAAAATTCAGCGGTTCCCCATCTCAGCCCAGAAAGCAGGTAGAACAAGTTTTTTGGTGTCTTTCAAATGCCTACCAAGGTAGTGTAAAAACTACCAACAGAATTCGTTCCTGGCACCTTCCCCGGTGGAGTTGTGCATGGGGTGTCTGTGGAACATTTTGTCACCGGCCGACTCCAAAATTCAGCGGTTCCCCATCTCAGCCCAGAAAGCAGGTAGAACAACTTTTGTGGTGTCTTTCAGATGCCTACCGGAGCAATGTAAAAACTACCAGGAGAACTCCTGTCTGGCACCTTCCCCGGTGGAGTTGTGCATGGGGTGTGTTTGGAACATTTTGCCACCAGCCGACTCCAAAATTCAGCGGTTCCCCATCTCAGCCCACAAAGCAGGTAGAACAACTTTTGTGGTGCCTTTCAGCTGCCTACCAAGGTAGTGTAAAAACTACCAAGAGAACTCCTGTCTGGCACCTTCCGTGGTGGAGTTGTGCATGGGGTGTGTTTGGAACATTTTGTCACCAGCCGAGTCCAAAATTCAGCGGTTCCCCATCTCAGCCCAGAAAGCAGGTAGAACAACTTTTGTGGTGCCTTTCAAATGCCTACCAAGGTAGTGTAGAAACTACCAGGAGAACTCCTGTCTGGCACCTTCCCCGGTGGAGTTGTGCATGGGGTGTGTTTGGAACATTTTGTCACCGGCCGACTCCAAAATTCAGCGGTTCCCCATCTCAGCCCAGAAAGCAGGTAGAACAACTTTTGTGGTGTCCTTTTGATGCCTACCGGAGCAATGTAAAAACTACCAGGAGAACTCCTGCCTGGCACCTTCCCCGGTGGAGTTGTGCATGGGGTGTGTTTGGAACATTTTGTCACCGGCCGACTCCAAAATTCAGCGATTCCCCATCTCAGCCCAGAAAGCAGGAAGAACAACTTTTGTGGTGCCTTTCAGCTGCCTACCAAGGTAGTGTAAAAACTACCAACAGAATTCGTTCCTGGCACCTTCCCCGGTGGAGATGTGCAGGGGGTGTGTTTGGAACATTTTGTCACCGGCCGAGTCCAAAATTCAGCGATTCCCCATCTCAGCCCAGAAAGCAGGTAGAACAACTTTTGTGGTGTCTTTCAGATGCCTACCGGAGCAATGTAAAAACTACCAGGAGAACTCCTGTCTGGCACCTTCCGTGGTGGAGTTGTGCAGGGGGTGTCTTTTGAACATTTTGTCACCGGCCGACTCCAAAATTCAGCGATTCCCCATCTCAGCCCAGAAAGCAGGAAGAACAACTTTTGTGGTGCCTTTCAGCTGCCTACCAAGGTAGTGTAAAAACTACCAACAGAATTCGTTCCTGGCACCTTCCCCGGTGGAGTTGTGCATGGGGTGTGTTTGGAACATTTTGTCACCAGCCGACTCCAAAATTCAGCGTTTCCCCATCTCAGCCCAGAAAGCAGGTAGAACAACTTTTGTGGTGCCTTTCTGATGTCTACCAAGGTAGTGTAAAATCTACCAGGAGAAATCCTGCCTGGCACCTTCCCCGGTGGAGTTGTGCATGGGGTGTGTTTGGAACATTTTGTCACCAGCCGAGTCCAAAATTCAGCGTTTCCCCATCTCAGCCCAGAAAGCAGGTAGAACAACTTTTGTGGTGTCTTTCAGATGCCTACCAAGGTAGTGTAAAAACTACCAAGAGAACTCCTGTCTGGCACCTTCCGTGGTGGAGTTGTGCATGGGGTGTGTTTGGAACATTTTGTCACCAGCCGAGTCCAAAATTCAGCGGTTCCCCATCTCAGCCCAGAAAGCAGGTAGAACAACTTTTGTGGTGCCTTTCAAATGCCTACCAAGGTAGTGTAGAAACTACCAAGAGAACGCTTGTCTGGCACCTTCCCCGGTGGAGTTGTGCATGGGGTGTGTTTGGAACATTTTGTCACCAGCCGAGTCCAAAATTCAGCGATTCCCCGTCTCAGCCCAGAAAGCAGGAAGAACAACTTTTGTGGTGCCTTTCAGCTGCCTACCAAGGTAGTGTAAAAACTACCAACAGAATTCGTTCCTGGCACCTTCCCCGGT